>NW_016814795.1:138884-192417 GCF_001698545.2 Rhinopithecus bieti | reverse complement strand
TTTTTTTTTGAGATGGCGTCTCGCTCTGTCGCCCAGGCTGGAGTGCAGTGGCCGGATCTCAGCTCACTGCAAGCTCCGCCTCCGGGGTTTACGCCATTCCCCTGCCTCAGCCTCCCGAGTAGCTGGGACTACAGGCGCCCGCCACCTCGCCCGGCTAAATTTTTTTTTGTATTTTTTTAGTAGAGACGGGGTTTCACTGTGTTAGCCAGGATGGTCTCAATCTCCTGACCTCGTGATCCACCCGTCTCGGCCTCCCAAAGTGCTGGGATTACAGGCTTGAGCCACCGTGCCCGGCCGGAAATAGGAATTTTTAAAAGAGGTACTTATAACTCATGATTTTATGGTCATGTTGTCAAAGTGATAGTCTTAAATCATGACACCCAAGGCAATGTTGTAGAGAAATAGCAAAAGTTAATTATCATTAACTCATATGTCTTAGACATATGAATAATAATAGAATTAAAATAACAACACAGCTGCAACATTAAGCTCGTTGTGTAAGAAAGCTTTTCAATCATATATGAGACATTGACATAAGTGTTCTTGATCGCAGGGAACAAAGGAAAGACCCCCACTCGTTCATCCTTTTTAGCAGTTGTAGTGGTGGAGATTGTATTTCTGTAATCATCTTCTACATGATGGGAGAGGAATTACTTGGATGCTTGTAGAGATGGAAGGATAGGGAGCTTTAAAGCATATGTGTAGAATAGGAGGCAGTTACTGGATAAAAGAATGTGAGTCAAGGGCTGTCTATAGAAAGAGTCCAGGTCATAAAAGGTCCAGGGCATAAAGCAGACAGGTAAGGCAGATCACACTGGTGATGTGGGCTTTGAACTCAGTTTTACAAAAGTGGAATTACAAAGATAGCAAGTAGAAAAAAAATGAATATTTTAGAGGGAGAAAGAATATTGAACATAGAAAAAATGATCCTCGGTAAAGAAAAGGTTGCAAGTTGAATAATGAAAATGAGTTCTAGAGACCTGCCTTAGGTCACAGAGAAGAGGTAATAGGTACATTTTGGATAGAGAGTAAATCAATGGAAGGCTTCACCTCGTTTTGGCACTGGAGATTAAACATTTCTCATTGGAACACAAAATTACTGATTCCAAATGCGGAGCACTTTGAACTTTTTATTCCTTTTTTCCTAGCCTATGGTGAAATTTAAAACCTAACATGTTTCTAGTTCAAAATCATACAGTACATTCTGGGAGATAATTAAATTTGTAAATCCCTGGTTCTTTGGGTAGGTTTTAGAAAGAAAGTCACCTCAACTTAACAAAGGCTATTAGAAATAATATAGAAATGCAATCAGGGAAGGAAAATTTTCTTCATGATGTCATAAGAATAAACACATGTCCAAAAATGTTGTAGCATATTGCACTGAGTTAAATTGTTGATTTAGTATTAAAGTATTTTCCACTTCACAAATCTGAGGTGAAATGGCTTTTTAAATTCCTCATAATCCCCTTGGCAGAAAAGGACCTGGTAATATTCCATAGTTCCTCCAAGCCGAATGGCTTCAGAAGACAGTGAAGTAATTCTTTTATCAGTGGTTTTCCTCACTCAATATGTTCTGTTTCTAATTTGGAAATCACCATAATCTGCCTCATTTGGAAATCTTTGCCAAATCATTTGACATGCTGCATCCATCAATGTTCAATTATAAGGTTCTTTCTCATATTGTTGATGTAATCTACTTCTCCATATAATTTTTAGTACCTATTTTCAACTACATTCGAATTTCCCCAACTAATATATTTGCTGATATTTGGACTTCGAATTTACTCTTTGCATCGAAAGTTATGTTATAATCAACTATTATTAATACTTGACTTTTATGGACCTAGCTGTATATGGATTGATTTATTCACAATATAGAACAGGACAAAACACAAAATTCTGACTTTATTAAAGGCTGAACATACGTGATGTATACACAAAGCAGAATAACTTTGCATGTGAGTTCTTTATTTAATAACAATTTTTGCGCTATTGTCATTTATACGTCTCTTTTTTTGTGAAACATAATTGCTTATCAAATCTTTATTTTGATAGGAAATCACTTTCTCATCAAATCTAGACCATTTTAAGGGATATTTATTTTCACCTAGTTAATTCTTACCTCCTGGGTAAATGCTTTATAGAGTACCCCGACGATGCTCATCAAGGTTCCTCTCTGATGCTACAAACCAAGAGAAGTCATTGATTTATCAGACCACAGAGTATATACATCTTCCTTTTATTTAACTGAAATTTTTGATTCTGTAATGTCTGTCTATTCAGATTCAAACTCAGCCCTCTGGAGTTATCCAGAAGCAACATATTCATGTGGATAAAGTTTTTGCCCAAATTAATCTTTAGAAACTGAATTAATCTTTAGAAACATACCTGAATTGTTAGAAAGCACTTATAAACTCAATTATCTGGTTTCCAAACTCTGGATTATAGTGATTCTCTCAAATATGCATTTTATAAACTCCTGCTTTCTTAAACAAAGCAAATGGAACATAATCTCTATATATTTTATTAATTCTATAAGCATTTATTGAAAGCCAACTTTTCTAGATACTTCATAGGGAGCATTTTCCCTTGGCTTGAAGACCTTATTAATTATAATTAAGTAATAATAAGCTACTATGAATTATAAATGTAAATTAAATATATCAGATACTATATATATCATCAATTATTATGATATCCTGAGAGAAAAGACACTTAATAAACAGAATTGATAACTGAGACTATTATTTATATGTACCTATTGCACACAGGTGATGAGTAGGTACCAGGTTATTCCTAGATCTCACAACTGCATGTTAGACATGATTTTCTTCATCTTACACATGCAGAAACTAAAACTCGGAGAGTTATAGCTCACACACAAAGTCAGGAACAGACCTGACGTTTGAACTCAGGTATTCCTAACTCAAAAGCTGAGCTGCTTCACATTCATTGCCGCAGTGCCAAGGACTGTTCTATGTGCATTTTATGGAATATACCATTTTATTATAAAGAATTGGTTTATAGATGAGGTAACTGAGGCACAGGATATTTAATAACTCCCCTGGTTACTTGCAGCTAGTAAAGTAGGTTCAAATCCAGGTGTCTGTAATTTCTACTAAAACACAAAATCTTCTGAAATCAAAATTCCAAATACAGCTTCAGATGCTTTGGATCATAAAACAAATGGAAAACTGCTTATAGCAGAAGTTCTGGGATTCAATTTCTAAAAAATGCTCCTGATGTCAGATTGATCCTCATATAGATTTTTCTTTGTCAGAGTTGAGTGGAGAATGTTGCTGCAGCCTTGATGACAAAGGCACTACTCCCCATTCTCAGATGTCAGAGAACCTGCCCTTAATTTGAACCATCCCCAATCTAAGCACTGATGCCAGGAACCATCGTTACACAACATACACAATATAGACATCAATGTATTTCCATTCTCGAATTGCCTTTTCAAGCTTCTACTATATGCCTATTGGTGGTACAAGATGACTTCTATATCAAAGAAAATGTGAGCCACCATTTGAGCCTATGTATATATAAAATACAGAGTCCCTCATCTCATTTTGTTGGGTGTTTTTTTGCAAAAAGAAATGTTTTATTCATTTGTTTGAATTTATTTATTAAGCACTTACTATGTCCTGCTTTATAGAACTTACATTCTGAAGAACATGGAAAGAAAATAATAACAATAATGACAAAGAATGATATTAAATATATCAGATAATGATAAAGAAAAAAATGGAAGGGAGATTAAATTATAGGGAAAGGTTGGAATTTTAAAAGGGTGGCCATAGAAGGTCTCACTCAGAAGGTCACCATAAAAGTGACATTTGGAAAAAAAAATCTGAAAAAAGTGAGGGCATAGGTCATGTAACAGTATGAGATAAAAACTTTCTGGACAATGGGAACAGCAGATGCTAAGACCTTTGAGATAGGAGCATATGTGATATACTCAAAGAACAGCTGACTGAAGAGCAGTGTGGCTGGAGGTTAGTGAGCAGTAGGGAGACTAATAGACTATGCATCAGAGAGGTCAGGTCAAGGAAAAGCTCATGCAGGGACCTATAGCCATTTCATAGGGTTTTGGTGTTCTGAATTAAAAAGGAAACCATTGTGTATTTTCAGCAGGGCTGTGACACCATTAACATTTGTGTTTTAAAAGATCGCTTTGGTTACTGTATTAAGATTATAGTAGGTTGGGGTGGGGATAAAGGTTGGAGTAGGTAGTCACTGAGGTTATAGGAACACACAGTATTAACTATAAATCTTCATGCTTAAAGACAACTCTTAATGTGTTCATGCCTTCAAGACCAGATGATTTGCAAGTAATTGCCTCATACACATTATAGCAACGTGCTTTGCTATATTTTTCACTATTAAGAAATGTGAAGGCTGTTTAACATCTCAGATGGAATACTATTTTGGACCTTCTGTTCTCATCTGTTTAACTGTCTGCAGTTGGTGTTTTGAACTCAATAAATATCTACTCAGAGCCTACTTTAATAGGCAATGAATAAATCACGGTCTTAGCTTTTGTGAAGTTTACAGTCTTGTAATAAAGACAAGAGTGCAAGCAGATAATTATACGTGTTCCTTAAAGATTCTGTTGAAACCAAGGAAAAAGAAAAATGTCTCAACCAAGCGATCGGGTAGGGAGATGGCATAATAACCAATTGGGAAAAGATTCATGGCAGAGATGACGTTTGAGCCACATCTTAAAGGACGAGTAGAGGGTAATTAGTAGAGAGAACAATGTTAGCTTATGTTATGAAGATGAAAAACAATATGGTACATGTAAATTATGACTGGAAATGAGGATGCAAAAATGAGCAGACAGATCAAGGAATCCATTTCAGTTTGTCTCTAATCCAACGAGAATAACTTAGCTTGACTGTGTACACAAATTATTCTAGGAACACACAGACTTAGGAGATAAATAGAATGTCAAGAACATTTAGGATGATATTTCAATAGTCATTGAAAAACATTTGTACCACATAAACTAAACAGTTTTAGTAGAAAGGGAGAAGATAGGTTTCAATTTTTATGAGATAATATTAAGTGAATTTCATATTTGAGATAAAAGAGAAGCAATCACAAAATATTCACATGTTTATTGTCTGAGCATCTGTGTGGCTAATGGCACAGTAACATGATTCCAATAATACAGGGGAAGAAACACATTTGGGAGAAAGTTGTTGAGTTAATTTTTGGCTGTGTTGAAGTGGCAGCTCTTATAAATCATTCAGGTGGAGCTGTCCTGCTATGTACCCATGTTCAGGAATACAAAACCCAATGGAAAGATTTGGCATGGCAAGAGATGTTGGAGAGATATCAGCAAAAATGTAGTATCAAATTCAGAGGAATTAATAAAAGCAAGAACAATATAGCAACAATCAGTACTTAAATATGACTTACTGTGTACCAAGCATGATTAATATTTTTAATCCTTGCAACAGTCCCATGAAGGAGATATTTTTATTGTTTCTACTTTACAGATTTAAAAAATTGAAGCACAGAGAGACTGAGTTTCTTGCATAAGATTACACAGCTTGTGAGGTCAGTTTGCATTTGAGCCCAGACAGTCTGGTTTTAATTTGAGGCCCTTAGACACAATGCAGTGATGCCTCCTTTAGTATAGCTTACCTTAGACAGTGATGAAATAAAAAGCAAAGTGAACTAACTGTGAAAGCAAGGGGAAAACACATATTTAAGGAAAAGTTAGAAGACAAACTCAAAAAGAGAAAGTAAAATAGAAAATAAGTTGTAATTAGAGTTAGCATTCATTTAGTTCTTACTATGTGCCATGCTATTCTAAGTGCTTTGTATATAGTAACTTACTTAAAACTAACAAAATTTCTCTGAGGTAACTAGTAGTTTTCAAATTACTTTTACAAATTTGGGGGTTACAGGTGCATATTTATTACACGCATATATTGCATAGTGGTGGAGTCTCACCTTTTAGTGTACCCATCATCCAAATAGTGAGCATTATACCCAATAGGCAATTTTTCAATCCTCACCTACCTCTCACCCTCCCACCTTTTGGAGTCTGCAGCCTCTAGTATTCCACTCCTTATGTCCAAGTGGACTCACTGTTCAGCTTCCACTTATAAGTGAGAGTGCAGTATTTGACTTTCTGTTTGAGTCGTTTCACTTATGATAATGCCCTCCAGTTCCACCCATGTTGCTATGAAAGACATTATTTCATTTGTTTTTAATGGCTGAGAAGTATTCCATAGCATATATATACCACATTTTCTTTATCCAATCACCCATTGACGGACATTCAGGTTGATTCCATATCTTTACTGCTATGAATAATGCTGTGATGAACATAAGAATGCAGGTATCTTTTTGATATAATGAGTTCTTTCCCTTTGGGTACATTCCTAGTAGTGAGGTTGCCAGATTGAATGGTAATCCTATTTTTAGTTCTTTGATAAATCTCTATATTGTTTTTCATAAAGGTTGTGCTAATTTACTAAAGTTAAGTAAATGGCACAAAATACTAGTTATGGCGCAAAATACTAGAGGTACTAGTTAGTACTAGTTAGTACCTCTAGAGCAGTATGGCTTAAATAAGTAGAAACAGTGAAGTTAGGAGGTGTGGTGTAATAAAACCCAGGAAAAAAGGAATTGGATAAGATATATTAAACAATATTCTTTGAACAATGCATAAAACGAGGACGAAGTTTCCAGGGATAATGTGTTAAGTGGGGTGTTAAGGCAGGATTCGTCTAATAACAGGTTAAGTGATGAATGGTACTGTTGAACCAGAAACTGCTAGTTTAGTGTACTCTACCAAAATATTTGAATGACAAAGAGAGAGAGAGATCCATAAAGGTAGACAAGAGTAGAAATAAATTTTGTTTTGTTTTCTTTTTAGTAAAAAGGTGACTTGGTCATGTTTATAGGTTGAAAGGCAGTAGCTATAAAGAGGAAATGTGTAACTAGTTGATGAAGCAAAATAAAGAACATGTGGGAGAGAATATAATCACAGACAAAATTTAAGGGGTAAATTCTTAGAAGGAAAACAGACACTCTTCATTCTCTAAATTAGGAGAAAATAAAATGGTTCATTTATATGGATAATGTAATTTCATCAATAGAATTTAAGTTTAGCAGTTCCAAAGATCAAATTCAGTGGCTATATATATTTCCACATACAGTTTTAATCTGAAATACAAGCCTAAATCTTCCTTCTATGAAGGTTGTATAAATTATTTTTTTCTGTAATAGCAGAGGACAAAACTGTTAAAATTATAGCCAAATCACCACTATACCCTGGTTTTGAAGTCTCAATTTCTGCAATTCTACATACTTGAATTTATAAACCTCCATAATAATTGCAAAAATTTTAATACCGAATAGCATCCCTAAGTGAAGAAATTCATTCTTGTTAAGACACATAGTTAAGGTGATATAGTTGAAGTATATCTGTAAGCACTTCTCTTTCTATAAAATGGATAAGCACTACATTTTAAAACTGAGTAAATGAGGGAAAAATTAAATTAAATATGCTTTATTTATGTAAATTTAACTAGTGATTGTGTGTAATTTCAGTTATAGTAAAGAAAACTGTAGTTTCTTCAAGCTACACGGAAGATTAGTACGTAATTCCTCACTTCAATTTCATACACATTTTAAGTGTTCTGACTTTGGAATATGTTATTTTAATCCAGATTTTTTTAAAAGTAGGTTCCCCTGAACCTGACAATTATTTAAAGCAGAAGTTGAAAAACCAAAGGCGTGGGGGCCACATCTGGCCCTCTGCCACTGTCGTAAATAAAATTGTATTTGAAAACTGCCACACCCATTCGTTTACCTAATGTCTGTGGCTGTTTTTAGGCTACAACTGCAAAGTTGAATAGCTACAACAGAGACCACAGGACTTGCAAAGCCAAAATTATCCACTATATAGCTCTTCGCAGAAAAGTTTTGATCCCTGATTTAAAGGCTCAAATAAAATGCATACACCAGTAAAGCCCTGTAAAATGAATATTTTGTGAAAATGCCACTTTTTTTTGGGAAAAGTCTTTTGTGCAAAACTCTCACTTTGTTCTAAAACTAAAATTTCATTGCAATGGATTTTCAAGAAAATCAAACAATGTGAATAATTTCTTGAAATATATTCTTTTGGAGTTTAATCATTTGCTGACAAAATCGAAGTATATCCCAAAGACACAATAAATGAGATTGAGTTCTAGGAGTGAGTTAAATAAATTTACACAAATCTCCTGTAGGGGAATTTGGGGGCAATCTCAAGACACATAAACTAACATCTATGCCTATGTCAGGCTGGCGTAAGGTAGACAAGAAAACTGCTGGCCCATAAGACCAGCATTGTAATTTGTAGATCTCTTTGGTAAGCATGAAATAATTAATTTTCCGTGATCATTATTGATCTTTTATTGTGGATTCTCTATTTAAGAGGAAATATGTGTTTGTGTGTCTTAAAAATAAAGTGTATCACTTTAAAATAGTTAATTGTATGCATTATATAGACTGCTTACATAATGCACAAATATGCATGTTTATTGTAGTAAATGCCAAAATGAATGTATATTGACATAAAAATTCTTAAACTTTATTTGCGCTTTGCTCTCAATTTTTTGTTTTACTCAGTACCAAAATTGGCACTTTTCAACTCTGCCTTCAGACCAACTACAGGGTAGAATACATTCACAAAGTCAATTAAACGCTGTTGAGTAATCTAATAACCATGGTTAACTTCTCAATGAGCAGCTCATTCCACATAACTTAGAGTTCATTGCCTCTTTGCTAAGTTCCTATAGTCTAAAATAAAACATAATTTTATTGATAATTCAATGCACTATGGAGACAGCTTCTTCTACAAAATGAACCAATGAAAATGGAGTGCACAAATTACAACTTTTAATACTGGGTTATGTCATCGAAGCTAGGAGAATTATAAAGTAAAATCTCCTTTTTATTTTACCATTTTGTTTGTTAGATGACTCATATTTTCCTTACCTTTACCAATGCTATCCTATGGTAGTAATTCCAAGGGATCAAAGCCAGCCATAAGTTTACATTTTTATCTTTACGCACGACACTGAAAGCATCAGTTTTTGTTCCACATTAATATTATTTCTTTGTTTTGCTTGTTTTTATAATGTAAAGTGCATGAACTCTTGCCTCATTTGAATCATCTGTTTAGTAGTTTTGACGTTCTTTTTCAGTCTATTTAAAAAATGTGCTCATCTTTCTAAACTAACAACTCTTTACAACAGGTAAATATTCGGAATTTAATTTTTTAGCCTTGACAAATGTATTTTTATAATATCATTTATCTCATTTTCTTTAGTTGTGCAATAATTAGGAGGCTAGTCCATTAATTTCATGTTTCTTCCTTTTACAATGGCAGAGACAGAATTCCTATTGTATAAATGGAGAATATAAAACAACTTGTGGTCATAAGAAGAGGAATGAATCTAGAGTTTTTAACTGAACTCTGTTCTGTTAATTTTCCAGGAGAATACTGAATATATTTCAAAATTAAACATTTTCTCTTAGATCTATGGTATCAGTTATGGATCTAAGTCTCATGCCACTGACACCATTCTAACTTTGTGCATCTGATTAAACCGGATAACATGGTAATGCAGAAAGTCCAGTGCACATATGTACAGTAGATACTCCAAAATACCAATTCCCTTCACTTGTAAGTTCCTTTTGTTCTAGCATAAATTATAGTTTATATGGTCTTCCAGATCATAAAAATATGCATGTGTATGAAGATACCCCAGCATAGAACTGTATATCTAGACTACATTGTTTTAACTCCACAGAATAGCTATAATACTGAACTATTCTCAGGCATTGTCTCTTCACCCTACACTGAGATGTTGCCTAAAGGAAATGTATTTATTATGGTGCTGTTGTTAGAAACCTCCCTCTCTTTTTATAAGAACATGCAGAGAGATTTTTCTCAAGTCTCAGTGCGAGGAAAGATGTACTTATTATAAGGAGTAATTTTAAAAATATATTTTAGGGACATTTTAAATCTTAGAATTTATCATACTTTCTTTTGTCCTTTGGTTATTGGGAAATTCAGTATTGAATTTCTACTTCAGTTATAGTTGTTGCACAGTTCCTTATATTGTGCAATTTTGTTTTCAAACATTGTCTTCACTTTCATCCTCTTTAAACTTAATTTCTCTTCATTCTGAGATTCTTATCTATGAAAATTTCAAATAAACCATTAATCACAAACTTCTCTTTATTTAATTTTGAGCAGTATTTCTAAAATCCTATGATTATAGTATACTAGATTTGAATAGATCTTATAAACAAACTTAGTTTATTGGTTGTCAAACCACATTAATCATTACAAACAACTGGAGATTTTGTTTTTTTCTTTTTGTTTTGCTAGCTTGTTTCTGGCTCTTGTTTTTGTTTTTTTTTTTCACTTCAGATGCATAATTTAGTTAATCATACGACTTAGTTTATGGCACATTGTGATGATTGGTTTATACAAATTTCTCTTATTTGACTTTGTTTTTCCGGAACCTCCTTTTTCTACTTTCATCCTTGTTTCCCCATATATATTCTGTTGAAATGATTGGAATAAGTCCAATAATAAGTTTGCAAATTGAACAGGTATATAATATTTGAGTATGCATGAACTGTAAAAGTAAATGTATTATGTTATAGATTATATTCTCCTTCTTACTTTGTAAACTCAACACTATGTTTTTATAGTTTATCCCTGTTGCTGTTTGTGTCTCTATTTCATTGCTTGACTGTTACTTAACATACCATAGCATGTATACATTGCTCTTAATTCATCCTTAATTCTCCTAAATGTGGACATCCATAGTGTAATTAACTCCTGCTATCACAGCTTTAACAATCATCTCTGCAAATAACCCCTTATAGATCTGAGAGCAAGTTTCTACATTGTTATTTGTCAACATCCTTCATTTCTGTAATTATTGTCAGCTTGCTCTCAGAATTTCTGCACCGTCTAGACTCCCAAAGCAGTTCATGTGGGTTCCTGTTTCCCCACATGCTCACCAATATTTGGTATTATCTTGTTTTCTAAGTTTTGTCTTTCTTCAGGCTATAGGGTAATGCCTTGTTCAAATTTGAATTTCTTTCTTTCTTTCTTTCTTTCTTTCTTTCTTTCTTTCTTTCCTTCTTTCTTTCCTTTTTTTTTTTTTTTTTTCTATATGGAGCTTTGCTCTTGTTGCCCAGGCTGGAGTACAATGGCATGATCTCGGCTCATCGCAACCTCTGCCTCCTGGGTTCAAGCAATTCTCCTGCCTCAGCCTCCCGAGTAGCTGGGTTTACAGCCATGCACCACCACGCCTGGCTAATTATGTATTTTTAGTAGAGACAGAGTTTCTCCGTGTTGGTCAGGAGTTTCTCCATGTTGGTCAGGCCAGTCTCAAACTCACGACCGCAGGCGATCCGCCCGCCTCGGCCTCCCAAAGTGCTGGGATTACAGGAGTGCAACACCGCACCCAGCCTAAATTTGAATTTCTAACTTTACTAGTAAGGTTGAATGTTAACTTGCATTCTTACTAAACATTTGGGTTTCTCCCTTTCTGAAGTGCCCATTTATATACTTTTTCCATTTTTTCTCTTTTATTTCTCTTTCTGTTGACTCGAAAAACTCTTTTGCTTCTTCTAAATATTAATTCATTCTTGAATATAAATGCCCTAAATTTCTCCTTTGATATCGTGTATGTTTTTGAACATAACATGTTTTACATGTTATGGTTTTGAGTTATTTATAATGACTTTCTTTCCAGCATAACCTTGTATTAAGATTTTTTTTTTCCACATTTGTTCTCCTCCACGTAGTGTGATAGGTTTCCCCGAATGAGCTTTTAAACAATTCACTGTGTCTCTACTAGGTAACCATTGGTGTCATATTTCAGGTTTATACTGGAAAGTGTTTTTAATAACATAAATTTGTATTTTTATACTGTTATATTAGGTATATTTTCTGTAAGTAAAATAAATGTATATACACATATATGTGTGTGTAAGTATAAAATTGGTCAAAGGCAGACCAGATAAACAAACAAATATATAAATTGTTTTCTCTATTTCTTAACTAAAACTGATTTTTTTATTAAATGTATTCTCAAGTAAACCAATTCAAGGTCTATGTCTGTCCGTTTCCTGTGAAAGTATGGAACCATATGGTTGATAGACATGGAAATAACTGCTTCTTCCTGACCAGCTACCAGATGTGCAGAGTTCTTTGTTCAATTACATTTTTTAATAGAAATTATAAAACATACTGAATCAATCTTTATGGCTAAGAATAGTAAAACCATTCTCAGCAAAAATTGTATATTTATATAGATTGCCTATAAGAGTATTTGATAGAAATGATGTATTATGCACCATCTTCCTGGTGGAGAAAATCTGGTCTGCAGACACAGACATAGAAAAAAACACAGATGGATGAAAACAATTCTGTAATCAAGATTGGATGTTGGAGGTACCCAAGTAAACTGACATGGAAAGACTAAATTGTGGAAGAACTTCAGATGCAAATTTCTGAGTCATCTTATATTTTTAGGTATTTATAGTCCATGTAAGATACATTTAACTTTCTAGGTGATTTAACCTACATAATGTATGGCCCTCCAGACAGAGCATGAAAACAGCTTATATTCCTGTCTTTGTAATGTGGATTTGTCATAACCAAGATTGTGGATCAAAATTCTGAGAGGCAGTATCTCTAACATGCAAATAAACAATGTAGGACAGTTTCTATGGTAATTGTCATGATTTCATATCTTGAATCTTGACCAGTCTAGACTTTATATGTACCTAATGCAGTGTTTCTCAAACTTGGATTTCTTATTATTCTTTTTATACCCTGCTTTTTAAAAATACCAAACTTGAAAAAACAAGCAACAAACAAGCAACCGTAATTCTAGTGGTCAAGAATTTGTATTTATTTTAGTTTTGCTTTTGCTTTCTTTTCAATTACTTTCATAAACTGCTTTCTATAAGCTGGAAACTAGGCTAGATCACTTTCATATTTTCTCATGTATTATTCACTCTCACAGGAGATATAATAGAGACAACAAAGGATCACATTCAATAAGGACGTTTGTGTGCATATTTTTTTTTTCAGATAAAGGCAATGTCCTAAGAGTATCTGTGACGTAGCACTCTCACCAGTTACTAAGTGCTCCTGAAACCATGTTTGCTCCTTCTTATTCAAATTATTATTGGATTTACCTGGAAGTTGTTAATATCTTTTGGATATATCTGTATGGGTATACCCCATTGCTATACATGTTTGTGCTCTATAAATGAATTAGTATGTTCTCATTTTACACTATCTTCTGAATTCTTTACTCATTATAGAATAATTCAGAAGAATAAAGAAATTGGTCTTTGCCATTTAAAAACATATGTTTGGAGAGACGAAACTTGCATGGAAAAATAATTTGAAAAGGAATATAAATAACAGCTTTTGAGCTACAAATGTGAATGGTATTATGTTACAAAAAGAAGCAAAATACCTTCAGGGGCTATAAAGGAAGCATTTATAAAGGAAGGGAAAGTTTAGTTAAGCCTGGAAGGAAATGAAAAAACAAATGGGTTGGTAGACAGTAGAAAGGAGTTTATTTAAGGGAAAAAGAGTATGTTCAGAATAAGAGCTGGGAGTGGAAAGCAGGGTGGCGATGCAGGGGAATGGCAGCAGAAAGAATTACGAAAAGGAGGGTTTGATTCTAGTAATGTACGGGTGGCCCCCACCACCTGCCCTTAAAAGTGAAACATCTTCCTGGGCTGCTGGCACGATTTATATTAAAATGTTCATTAAATATTCACAAGAATAAAACAACACATACTTTCCTTAGGCTTGTAGCTTTTATTAAAATATTGAGCCAAAATTAATTTAAAGATGAATTATAAACAAATTGATGCATCATTAAAATGTTTATTTACTGTGTGTTTTGTTTTTACTGAAATATGTATCTCTATGACTGTAAGATGAGACACAGATTGCCACATATGTGTATGTGTAACACTTTCTGCCTGTAGCTATACCATGTGATGACTCCATCCTCCCAACACTTTATTCAAGTGACCTTGAAACTTTACATGTGTATTACTACGTGGGGATGTTGTTTCATTTTCATTTGGCTATAACTTGTCATTAACATATTATACCCATCTTGGTTCTTTTTATCATTTGGAAACACGGCTTTGAAAGTGGCTCAGAATCTTTGATAAACATAAACACTAACACTGAAATTGATCTTTCACATGATTCCAAATATAGTTTATTGATTTATATTGATTTTGTGTCAATAAACATAATAATTTTAAAATCCTTATTTAAAAAAAAGTTGATCTCCAGATCTCCAGAAATGCACCTCTTCCACCAACCCTAGTTTGAGAAACATTACATTAAGCAATTTTGGGATCTAGATTTAGAAAGGCAGGATCTGGTTAATGGAGCAGTTCTTACTGCTCAGGCAAGAAATAGAGATCTGAGTAAGTTCTAAATCAGGATGTTGACAAAAGAAAGTGAGCTTTAAAGAAGAGTAAATGAGTATCCATTTGTTGAAATAAGTGGGGAAAGATGACCCAAGAAATTTACTTGAAGGTCTATTGTTAGATACTTGAGTGTAATGTTGCATGCTCAAGTGTATGAAGGTTAACAGGCGAAATGATGGTAATAAAGGAGAGAGGACACTTTTACAGGGGTGTGAGAAAGGCCAGTTTGGGAAGATGATATGTAATTTAGTTATGCAGGATGAGAAGTAACCAGCTTTAAAGAAGCATCTCGAAGCAGAGATACACACAGAGATCCTGAAACAGAGTCAATCTGGGTATGAAAGAAGAAACAGAAAAAAAGGGAAGATCTGGGGAGTTTGGCATGAGATAAGGTCAAAGAAACAGTTACAAGGTATGAGAATTTAACACTGCAGCAAAAATGGTGATGAGGAAGGGATGTTTTAAGGGTCACCGCTGAAGAAATGTAGACAGGAATTTGTGATAGCATATAATGAGAGAGAAGTATAAATGATCAACAATTAAGGATAGGGAGACTAGAAGAATAATGACGTCATGGCCGGAAATAGGGAAGTTAGTAAATGGAAGGCAGTTTGAGTGGGAAGATACTGAATTGTACATATTAAAGGATGATGTATGTTTCTTTTAGTCAAAAACACCAAATCCATTGTTTTTTTGTTTTTAACTAACAGAAAACGCAAAGCAATGGATTATCTATGTGTAAGATGTACCATTTTATGGAAGCTGGCTGAAACAAAGAAATAAAAGTGCTATCGAATGGATGGAAATAAAACGTGAGATCAGTGAAGGATGGAGGATTGCATCTTGAGGCAATGAGAAATCTGTAGAAGAAACCAAGAAAGAGTAAAGAAAATAAGGACAGTATAATGGCCCATACCACACAGAAAATAAAAGATGTTTAAGGAGGCAGGTTTCATCCATATCAAATGCAGCCATAAGTTTTAAAACAATGGAGGCTTACTTCAGAGTCAGTATCGTGTGAGACACGGGTTGGTCACAGGTTGCAATAGATGGTAAAGTTATGGAGAACACTAGTGCTGGAAAATAAGTTTGTTCAGAAGCCTGGCCTGGAGGCATGAGTAAATAAGCAGAGGTACACAAAGACCTGTAAGAGTTAGTTGCCTGTAACAGTTGCTAAGAATATTCTGAGAAAAACCTATCAATAAAACAGATTGTTTCTATATAATGAAGATGGTTTTGCTTTGAGGGTCTTCTTGGTTCCTCACTGGAGGATTTTGCTCTCGAGTTAATAGCTACAGCATTCTGCCTACCAGGACATGGTCCTGCCAAGTCAAGGGAAGCACCTACAAAAGACTTATGGAGCCTCTTTTATTAGCCCAACTGGGACACTCTGAAGCTTCTGAGTAATTAACTTACTTTACATGGCTGAAAAAAATGCCTTTGGGATACCACATAATTTAAAAATAACATGCCTATTTCTTACTGTACTATACTACTACATTTTGCCATCTGTTCCACAAATTGTGGTTTGTGGATGCCAGTTTCCACACCTGAGTAATCACATTGAAACTTGTCTATGCCAGGTCTGATCAAGGCAGGGAAGAGCTGAGTCTGGCATTCCTGGCCAGGACCTATCACGGGGACAAAACCATGCTTATCATTAACAGCCTTTATTGCCAAAGTGTTTGTAATTATTGCCTCTACATTTCTTTTATATTGACAAAGATGAATATTGCTTTCATTTTTGTATTCTCAAGGGTGAAATCTGTCAGCATACTGTGAATCACCTTTACACTATTATCAGAAGATCCTGGGCCATAGGCAAACATGATTGTTTTTAGTTAGATGAATGCATAGAAGAAAGGTAGAGGTAGATATTGATAGCACTGTGCAAAAACTCCTCACCTATTTTCTTTAATCTTCACAACAATTTTTCAAGTTATTAAGTTATCTCCATTTTACAAAGAAAACTAAGGCAAGAAATATACATGGAATGCCCTAAATCACACAATAAATAGTGGTGCCAACATTTGACTCTAACTCTGCTGAATGTCAAATCATTTACTCACTAGTCCAGCTATTTGTGATAAAACATGAGCTATTTGTTGAAAGCCTTATCTTGCTCTTGTTACTCTGAATTATTATTATTTATTTATAGAAATAATGTGAGTAATTTATTATATTAAAAACATGACAAAAGACATTTGAGCACTGAAAGTATATTAAAACTTAATATTTGCTAGACTGTCTGATCCTTTAGAGCAGAAACTGGATTTTGCTTATTTATTTTTTAATCTCCTGTAAAGGACAGCCTATGAAAATGAAAGGGATGTTCACTGAATTGATTAACTGATGAATTTTTTTTGTAAGAAGACAAAGTGAAAGGAGTCCAGTTCTCTAAAGAGAGGTCCTTGTAGAAACATTGGCCACTACACTCTGGAAGGCATAATAATTCCTGAAAGAATGTGGGAAGTGGTATTTGTTCTGTCCATGGAAAAACAAATGTTAAAAAATAAATTTTAGGAATTTTCCTTTCGCTCTTACTGTGACTGCTATACTGAAATGTATTTTTTCTAATGATTAATTGAATCATTAGGGAGAAAGCCCTCTTACTTTACAATATTGATATAAAATGATCTTGAGGTCATTGATACGAAGTGACCACCAATGTAAATATCTTCAGAATACACACACACACACACACACACACACACACACACAGATGTAATTATTTAGCATCTTTGTGTATGTATGATTTTCAGGGTTTCATTATGTGACAGTGAAAATGAAAAAACTCAAGATAGGTAGTGGAAAGGGTGATGGATTGTTGTTTTCTCTCCTGTGTACTTCAGTGCCATTTACTCTTTTGTTCTTGCAGGTGAAGACAGATGACAGAGTGGTTAAGATGGACCTTGGTTTACTCTTCCTAAGGTTACACAAATCAGATGCTGGGACCTATTTTTGCCAGACAGTAGAGCACAGCTTTGTCCATACTGTCCGTAAAATCACCTTGGAGGTAGTGGAAGAGGAGAAAGTCGAGGATATGTTTAACAAGGACGATGAGGAGGACAGGCATCACAGGATGCCTTGTCCTGCCCAGAGTAGTGTCTCACAGGGAGCAAAACCATGGTACAAGGAATTCTTGCAACTGATCGGTTATAGCAACTTCCACAGAGTGGAAGAATACTGCGAGAAAGTATGGTGCACAGATAGGAAGAGGAAAAAGCTTAAAATGTCACCCTCCAAGTGGAAGTATGCCAACCCTCAGGAAAAGAAGCTCCGTTCCAAACCTGAGCATTACCGCCTGCCCAGGCACACGCTGGACTCCTGATGGGGTGAGACTATCTACTGTCTTTTGAAGAATTTATATTTGGAATGTAAAAAATAAATCATCCAACTTCTTTGCATTACTTAAAAGAGATTTCTGTAATACAGGAATGACTATGAAGGTGTTATAATAAATTATTCTACATACTCGTTTGACTGGATAAATTTCACATAAAATTAACTAATTTTTTAAATAAATGCATTGCTTAATGGTTTCTCATTATGTTTATCAAAAAACAATATAGCTGTAATTTTCAGAACTTGGGTGCTTTTCCGTGAAGATTATTATTTTGGTTTTGGAAGACTTAAGAGTATTAGAATATTGAAGAAAAATTGGAGAATTTTATAATCATGGTAAATATAAAACTAAATATGTTTTAATATTTCAGAATTTTTCTTTTCCACCACAATGTGAGATACGCAGAATGCAAGATACTTTGTCATTCTCATGTGAACTTTCTGTACTCTTTAAGGATTTTTTTATTAGTGTTGTTTAAGTCATGAGTGTCAAGTAGCAGGTGTGTTGTGACTGCTGTAACCCATGAAAGGAAAAATGTGGTCGTTCTGAGGCTTGTGCCCTTCGTAAAATATTCATTAAAGTATACTCACAACATTTTTGCTTTATAACACAGTCTTTAAATTTCACTCACTGTGGAAAGAAAAACTAAGGTAACTTCTCAGAAAGATATCAAAGAATGTCAAATCAGATGAAGTTATAGTTAGAATTCTAACTACTGTAAAAGATTTTTGCTGCCCTCTTGTGGTAAGAAAAAGTATATTCTCACACGTTTCTTTTTTCTCTACAGATGGATATCTTTTTAGGAAGGATTTGAAAGCAGATTATCAGTAGATACATCGATACATCAAGTTCATTTGCAGAAACAAATAACTGAAATTAAAAAAACACATTAATCCTTGATATCATACTTTAATATGAAAGTATTGATTTATAGATAATTTATTATACTCGCCAGGTCAAAATGACAGATTTTCAGCACTGAACGATCTATTAAAGCCCAAGTTTAAGTTCTAAATATAATCTTCGCTGCAAATCTAAAATAGATTAAACAACCCGCTACAACCATGCTTTATTTGTGAAAAAGTATTAAAGTGATTTGCTCTCAAATACCAAATGTTCTTCTCTATTGTATATTAAGAGACAGAAAATTGTTTCATGAGTTCACTTAACTACTGAGATATTCAGAGCATTTTTACCTCCCTCTTAAATATTATAAAAACAATTGTATTTTTGAGAATGTTTATTTATCAAAGTATTTCCTTCTATTAAATATTTAGCAATTACTTTTCTCAAATATGAAATTTTTAGAAGATGTTTTCATCAAAACAAAAATTGAAAGCAAGTGGATTGCACAGGGAAACCATTATGAACATTTATTTAGATATTAATCTTAAATTGTGTTTATTTCAGTTTTCAAAGTTAGCTTATAGGTTATAGATTTCAGTTAAAGTGCTGATAACTCATAATCACTTGCAATTTCATTGTAAAATTAACAAATACATAAATATTTTAAGAAAAATTTGTTTGTTCAGATAAGTCACCATGTTTCAAAAGATCTAAGAAATGCAAATATCCTGAAAATTGACATCCTCTGAAAATTCCACTTGCTATTTGCCTAAGAATCCACTGGAGGTCATTACTGCCATTAAATAATAACTGAAAAGACTATGGATTGAAATATATTTTTAAAAACTATATTCAGTAAGAGCCTGCTCAATTTGGAGAAATAGAACCATAAACACAGATCACAGGGGCCTTACAAAGTTTATGTCTGAACAAATAAGTCAATTAAGTACACTTTATTGAAAATAGTCTTTCATTAACACACAAGAAAGAAAGCAGGATTTTCTCCTGTATGTGAATTTTAGATTTAAAAAGTAAGGCAAGTGAGACGTAAAGAGTTATCATTTTAATCACAATAGCACAGACAAGTTGTTAATAACGATAGCAATGGTGTAACTTGTAAACTAAACATTTGGTAACTGAAGCAATACGCAGAGGAAAATAGCTTTTCTATGACACAAGTCATATGTACATGCACTGACCAGCCGTTTGATTAAAATAAGCTGATTATTAACCAGAAAAGAAACATTTTACATAAAATGCTAAAATTGATTATAGGAAAATAAATCAAACCCAGAGAAAGTTTATACAATGCTAATTTGAAAGAAAACTGATAAGAAAACTTTGAGGGCCCAGGTCCACAATTTAGGGAGACCACTAAATTTTATGTATAATTATACACAAACATACGTACATATATATACATATATATATATAATCTTACTTCCTGCCTGTTTATGGCAGTACTGAAGAGAACTGGGAAAGTAGAGGGAGGGAGAGAGAAAGACGAAGAAGAGAGAGAGAAATCAGTTTCCAAGGGCATGTTTCATGTCCCACCATTTTTTCAGTTTCTCCCTCTCTCCCAACACATGCGTGCACACACACACACACACACACACACACACACACCTCACATACTATAAATCTTCACTACCCTATCAAAATACAAATATATCAATCTATGCTATTTTGTCCTTCTTGAGAATCTAAAACATACCACAAAAATATGTCGCTAGTCTTTTGTTCTGTCTTAGGTTAGAATTCATTCAAATTCGGAATCTCTTTTGAGAAACGCCCAGGCTTAGAAAATTAGAAATGGGTGGATCTTCTCTGAACTCAAGGAGGGCACATATTTAGATACCTGCAAGACTTGGAGGAGTTAAGAGTTCACCCTTGATCTCACCAAATTTTCCCCATTTTTCTCTTTCTTGCAGAAGGAGAGAAACCATGCTCTCTAACATTGAGCAAAAATCATAACCACTCATCCTAGTTTCTAAGGGGCACCTCCATCTAGGGCCAGTCTTCTGCTTCTTTAGACCTTTTTATCTTTGTTACAGGAGAGGACCTGTGGATGGAAAGAGTTTTGACATAAAACAATGCCCATTCACTTGCTCCTTCAGCACAATGTCACCCATTGAGAAATAGATCCAGATTTGTTAACAAGAAAGATTTTACTTCGTGATTTGTGAGGTCTCTTCCATGTCTATAATTCTACATTGTTAATTTTTTTCTTTTGTGTGAATTACTGAATATTTCAGTGCAAAGCTATCAACTTAGAGAAACAAGGATTAAATAAAGGATAAACACTAATAAGAGCTCTAGAAAAAATGGAACAGAAAGTCTTTGCCTGTTTAGTAAGTGGCAATTCCATATATATTTTAGAGTTTTTTCTAACTAAAATTAAATACTTAGAATGTTTGTAATGAGTGTTCAATATTTGCTATAGGTTTTAGGGTTTTGTAAATCTTCCTAGTAATTACGAACATTTGTAAAATTTGTAAAATATAATAAATCATTTTGAGTGTTGGTGTTAAGCATGAAACAAACACAGCAGCTGTTGTCCTTAAAAATGAATTGACCTGTGACATCTGTAGCCTAATAAATATATTAAGAAAAGTACTTAGTATTGTATAAATATTTTGTTTCCAGGAGAAAATGCAACACTCAAGAAGCCCATATTCTTTTTCTTACAGCAGAGCATTACACCGAGTTCCATTTTAAAGAAGGACTCATTTTTCAGGCCAACAACTGTTGCATTTGAATTGGATATAAATAATAGATTTTCCACAAACACTCAGCTGATTGTAGCAGTGTTATTTAAGCTGGTATGTTTATTTTTGTTTTCTTGGAAGGATAGCTTTATATTTTGGCTTTCATTATAAATTGATTGTGTTCTGCTTGTGTTTAAATGGCTTAGTTATAAGCTAGAGCACTATATGGGAGTGCTCTTTTCTGTATGGTATCCTTTTATTTGCTTGGCTGGGTTCATAACAGTGTGTGCCATAGTCTTTCTTTTCACTGATTCTAAGCCATGAGACTTATTATCATCTGGTGGCAAGCTGCAGGACCCATTAACGGTGTGTCTCTTTGACTATAATGTAGATCTGCTACTACGCACTATGTAATTTGTCTGTACCATTATGTACAATCTCTATTTGGCTCAACTTCGATGAAAAAGAAATAAATATTTGCTAAACTCTCAAGTGTTGTCTGGGGAGCATTTTCTAAGTTTCTGCCAACTGAACTCAAGTTTTTTATATTAAGCCTATATGTAAGCATACAATGCCAGACTACCACTGGGTTTTGATTTTTTTTTTTTTAGAAGTTAGAAAAGAATTCAGTTTTCTTTCCTGTGATATTTATAAACCAACTTTCCTACAGAGGAAAAAGTCTGTTAACCTCATTACCTTGCAGCCATTGGGTTTATTTATGCAACCCTGTGTTGCTAGGACCAGCAGCCAGAAATTCCTTTCACAGCTTCATCATCCAGATAAGAGATATGAAAAATGAAAGATTTTAGAATGGTAACTAGTTGAATATTTACGATTTTTGCAAGCCTCAAGTTCTAGCTTAATGTATCTGAATTGCTGTTTTCTCTGTTATTTTTATAAGACCTTGGGAAAGTCATTTAAATGAAGTGTGGTGTTAAGTAAACTTCTGGGGTGAATTTTGTTTTGAGGCAAATTTTATTGTATTGGTAAGTAATTAGTTACAATGTTTTAAAAGAAAAAACTGGCAGCAGCTCATGGAGTGTGTCTCTGGCAGCTTTCTGGTGTGACAATGACATTAATGGTAGTTGTTTATCATATTTCAACCTTGCATTCATTTATAATGTAGGCCTACTTTTAGTATAGTATTTGATGAACTAATTGAAACTGTTCTTCAAATACATTTTCAGTCTTTAGTCAAAGGAAGAAGAGAGACAGTTATGGTAACTAGAAATCTGTTGCTTACTATTCAAAGGAAACAAAAGTATCCACCCATCTTTTTATTCAAAAATGGTATGCCAGGTGCTGACCCAGGCACTGTATAAACTATAGAAATGTTAATAATCCCATTATTACACAGATAAACAAAAATTAAATCATATTTTTGGAGAATATGTTTGCAGTGTTTATTGGAAAAAAATCCCAAATCTTCATTTTACTTTATAGTACATGAAATGCAACAACAGTGTAGTTTAATACAAGAATTTATGCTTTCAGAAGTACAGTTAGTATACACAGGGGATTGGGTCCAGGGCTCCCATGTATACCAAAACTCATGAATACTCGAGTCTTGAGGTCACCCCTGTGAATTGAAATACAAGAAAAGTCCCTCACTCTGTGTATGTGGGTTTCATATATTATAAATACTTTATTTTCCATCTGCATTTGGTTGAAAACAATTCACATATACATGTGCCTTTGCAGTTCAAACCAGCGTTGTTCAGGAATCAACTGAACTTCTAATTATGAACATTGAGACTCCTGGTCAGGATGGCATTTAGAAGTCAGGCTTGGATTCAGAGGAGTTGCAATAATGTAGTAATAATAAATGATATATAAAAAGATAAATAATTTAATAAAAAAGAAAGAGACCAACATAGAAGCCTAACATCTTTATGACTCTGCCCTACATTTGCCTTCTTCTCAGCCATCTTTACCCAACAGCCAAAGTCATCTTTCTACCACAGATTTGATCCTTTCATAACTCTACTTGAAGCCATTCAATGGCTTTTGCATGGTTGATATGGTTTATTAACCAGCAATGGAATAGAAATGCAAGGCAGTGATTGGGCTTGAAGCCAAAACTCTGGACATGTGTTCAGCAGAAGATAATGGTAGCAGGAAACCCAGATCCTGCTCAATGAGAGGAATACACATGATAGATGCCAGGTGACATGTTAGGGCTTTTCACCGCTTTGGGCAGATACAGAAGCCTGAAATCTGGGTACCTACCATTGCCTGGGGTTTTGTCATATAGGAGCTGCATGTAAAGCCATCTAAGGCTAGGACACAGACTCATTGCAGGTCCCAGGACTGACTTATCCCCTTTTTCCTCTTCACTTCTCTTCATGACCTGGGATCCCTGGAGCATGAGACCCCCAAGTCATCTCAGTACTGGAGCCTAGAATAGCCAAAGAACGTTTTCTGGTGTAGTAGCCCTGAGGTGGGGATAAGGAGGTGGAAGCAAAAGTAAAAGCTACAGGCAAAGTACTATAGACTGAATTCTGTCACGTCTCCCTGGTCACCCCCAATTCACATGTTGAAGTCTTACCCCTCAATGCGGTAGTATTTGGAGATGGAATTTGGGGAGGGTAATTATGGTTAGATGAGGTCATGAGAATGGGGACCTCATGATGGGATTCGTAGCTTTATAAGAAGAGGCAGGGAGGTGGATAAACAGAGAGAGAGAGAGAGAGAAGCCTGGAAGGGTAACCATCTGCAAATCAGGAAGATGGCCCTCACCAGGAACCAAATCTGCTGGTACCTTGATCTTGGACTTCCCAGCCTCCACAACTATGAGAAATGTGTCTGTTGTTTAAGTCACCCAGTCTATGGCATTTTGTTATAGCAGCCCAAGCAGATTAATACACACAAGAAAGCACAGAGAAATGTGGGGAGATTAAGCATAAACAGAATACTCGAACCCACAAACAGAATATTTCAAAACATTTCAAGATATGCAAAGTTAAGTAAATAATAATATCCAGAAAAAGTGATGAAAAGGAGCCTCAGGTATGATGTTCTGAAAGCTCATAGCTTTTATTAATTCTTAAAAGGATAATTGGCCCAAAGGTCAAGAACAACTGTACTAATACAATTTATCACATTATAAATTAAGACCTAGGACCAATTATGTTAAACAACTTCTTAAAGGTAAAAAGAAGATGCAGAATGAGAAGAGAAAATAATTCTGTTCATCAAATGTTGTGCATTCTTGTAAAGAACACACTGTACGTCTTATAAGATGAAATTTAACATAAAATACTGTGGATGTCCCGGCGGAGCCTCAGAGTGTGACTATAATCAGAATGAAAATTTGTATTCATTGTAGTAATCTATAGATCTCTTGGTTCATTGCTCCTGAAGCTCAAGATGAAAACATAAAGTTCACTGCTTTAGCTGAATAAAAGAATAGATGAATGAGTGGATGATGAATGAACAAATCAGTCAGAGGATAACATCATTTAGATTCAAGTAACAAAATACAAATAAGAAGTTATTTAAATGAAGAGGATAAGTATTCCCTAATGTAACTAGAAATCCAAAGGAAGGCAGTCTCAGGGCTAGTTAATTCGGTGACCAGAGGAACATTTTCCAAAGCTCAGGTAATTTCCATATTTCCTGTCTGCTGTCCTGTGAGTTGGCTTTGTCCTCAGGCAGGTGCTCTAGATATCTACTTTTTACACCCAAACAGGTACAAATGGTAGTACTTAAGATTATCTGCACATCTTCTACCCCAACCACACCAAAGCCCCATAAGACTTTACCAGGATTGGGTAAATACCCATATCAGGAAATCTGGAAAAGCTCATTTCTAATCTGATAATAGAAGACAAAGTATATCTATAAGAAAGAGAGCGGGAGAGACAGCTGTTTGTTAGAAAAATGGCAAGATCAGCCACAGACATCATCTATTGAGGTAGCAAAAAGTAGGTGGAAAACCAACATTTAAATTAAAATAAGTAACACTGGTGTGGGATAGGCTTTTCCTACTTCCTGAACTGAAAATTTAGAGAATTAACTCCCAACTTAAGAATCCAAGTTTTGACCAAATACTATACTCAGACAGTGTTAAAAATATCAGGGTTTTTTTTTTTGTTGTTGTTGTTGTTGTTGTTTTTTTTTTTTTTGGTAAATTCTACATGTTTGAAATTCTGCTGCAATAGTTTGTGAGGAAGTAATATTTGAGTGTGCTTTCTGAAGATAGGTTAATCATGGATAGATTCATTATAAATAATTACAACAAAATCGGAAAAATATGGAGACCACAAAGAGTATTCAGTTACATTTTACAAGACATAAAAGACCGTACATTTTTTTCTTGTTGTGCAATCTTTGAAGAACAGATGGCAAAAGTGGGGACACTTCAGGAGCACTCTTAGAACATCTGTTCCTGTCACTGTTAGGAAATTTAGTCTCATGGACTACAAAGCAAAATCTCCAGAATGTGTGAAAGGAGGCCCGGCCTGAGCCAGAAGATCAGAGCTCTAGTTCTCATTTTGATAAAACTAGAAAAACCTCTTTGTTTCTTTGCTTCCAAACATGTAAAATATATTTCAGCTTCCAAATACGTAAAATGAGGTGGTTGGACCAGATGATTTTGAAACGCATACCATTTATAACATTGTTTCATCCTTTAAAATGAGATTTCAAGGAAAAGACCATGTTCAAACATCTTCTGCAGAAAAATCCAACACTTTAGTATGGAGACCAAATTGCCTTTTCTTTAATTTTTTTACAAGTTTATTGATGTACAATTGATGTGAAAGAAACTGCACAAATTTAAAGTATATGATGTGGTAAATTCTGACTTATCTATACATCTGTGAACCCACCACTGTCAAAATAATGAATATATCTATTATCTCCAAAGCTTCCTGGGCGCTTTTAGTTTCTCTTTCCATTTCCTCATCCACTACCCAGGAAACCACTCATCTGTTTTCTGACACTATTGATTAGTTTGCATTTTATATAATCATATATAGAGAAACATACAGTTTGTCTTCTGTTTGCCTAGCTTCTTTAACTCAACATCATTCTTTCCAAATTCTTCCATATTTTTTAGTTTCCCAATAGTTTACTCATTTTTATTACTGAGCAGGATTCTACTATAATGGATATAGAAAATTTTGATGGACATTTTAGTTGTTTCCAGCTTTTGTCTATTGCAAATAAAGCTACTTTGAACGTATGCAAGTAATTACATGGACATACATTTATTTCTCCTGGGTAAATACTTAGGAAGGGAATTTTCAAATTGTGTAGTTGATGGTTATTTAACTTTCAAAGAAGCTACCAAATAGTTTTCCAAAGTGATTATACAATTTCACATTTTCACCAGCAGTGTATGAAAGTTCTATTTCTTGTGTATCCTCCCTAACACTTGATGTATTGTCTTTTTAATTTTAGCCATTCTATTAAGTATGAAGTAACATCTCATGGTGACTTTTTTTTTTTCTTTTTGAGACGGAGTCTTTCTCTGTCATCCATGCTGGAGTGCAGTGGCGCTATCTTGGCTCACTGAAAGTTCCATCTCCCGGGTTCAAGCGATTTTCCTGCCTCAGCCTCCCAAGTAGCTGAGATTGCAGGCATGTGTCACCAGGTCCGTCTAATTTTTTGTATTTTTATTACAGAGGGGGTTTTGCCATGTTGACAAGGCTGGTCTCGAATTCCTGTCCTCAAGTGGTCCACCCACCTCGGCCTCCCCAAGTGGTGGGATTACAGGCATGAACCACTATGCCCAGCCCTCATGGTGACTTTCAATTTGCATTTTCCAAATGACGGATGAAGCTGAGCATCTTTTCATGTCTTCTTTGGGGCCATGACTGTTCAAATGTTTTGCCTATTTTTACTGAATTGTTGATCTTCTTTTTGTTAAATTATAAGTGCTCTTAATACAATTCAGATGCAAGGCTTTTGTCAGATAAAGGTTGTATAAACTTTTCAGTCTATGGGTGTTTTTGTTCACTTTGGTAACAATGTCTTATGAACAGCAATATTTTTTATAAATCTGATTTACTGACATTTCAAACTTGTTTTTGAGTTTAAGAATTTTTTGCAATCCAGAATATTACTAAGATTTCCACAATACTTTATTCTAAACGTTTTCTAGTGTTAGTTCTTACATTTATATCTATAACTAATTTTGTATATGCTGAAAGTAAGTGTCAAGATTTATTTCTTTTCATGTGGCTATCTAATCATTTGTTGAAAAATAATTCTGTTGAAATTTTCTTGGCACTTTTTGATGAAGGTAATCAGCTATTTAAAAAAAACGGTTAGGTTGGCTGAACCAGGCTAACCTCCCACGCTTGATGGTATATCCCCATCCCAAAATGTGAAACATTTTGAAAATATGAAAGTCGGCCGGGCGCGGTGGCTCAAGCCTGTAATCCCAGCACTTTGGGAGGCCGAGACGGGCGGATCACAAGGTCAGGAGATCGAGACAATCCTGGCTAACACAGTGAAACCCCGTCTCTACTAAAAAAATACAAAAAAAAACTAGCCGGGCGAGGTGGCGTGCGCCTGTAGTCCCAGCTACTCCGGAGGCTGAGGCAGGAGAATGGCGTAAACTCCGGAGGCAGAGCCTGCAGTGAGCTGAGATCCAGCCACTGCACTCCAGCCTGGGCGACAGAGCGAGACTCCATACATCGGGGCCTATCATGGGGAGGGGGGAGTGGGGAGGGATTGCTTTGGGAGTTATACCTGATATAAATGACGGATTGATGGGTGCTGATGAGTTGATGGGTGCAGCACACCAACATGGCACAAGTATACATATGTAACAAACCTGCACGTTATGCACATGTACCCTAGAACTTAAAGTATAATAAAAAAAAAAGAAAATATGAAAGTCTTTTGCTCTAATTTTTAAAATTATGTCAAATAATGATGTCTTTGATTTATTATGCACATTTCTTTAAAATGCAAATGACTTAAGAATTGAGTGAGCTGGAACTCATATAGGCAGTATCAGATCAAGCTAACAGCTGGGGTCACCTGAACTTCTAAGAGGACATTTTTGATTGGGGATGCGGCAGAGGAAACAAGTAGAAGAAAATTATAAATAGGTGTTTGGCCTTTTAGAATAGAACACTTTTAGGGAAAATTAAGGTCTAGGTTGCTTTGCTTAATAAACTTTATCTATGAACCATTCTAGCTACAATTGTCACCATGGCAAACTCCATTTCTTGTACTCATTTTCCTCTTTACACTTTTGTTATTGGTGGTACCTTTCCCTAAATCATATTTATCTTTCAAAATCATATCTTTTTTTAAGACTGTGAAGACTTATGTCTAGGTAAGAAATAATCCAGGCCCTTGCCTTGAAGGAAAACAATATAGAAGTAAAGTAAGCCAAATGGGACCTGTTTACTAGGGCGAAGAGCTGGAAGCCACCACAGTCAGGGCAATCAGACAACTCCACAGGCTAAACAAATATCAGGATCTTCCTTACTTGTAGGGCACAGCTCAACATTTTGGCTGTGTCTAGTTTAAAACTAGCACAGAGTGTTAGAATAACAAAGGAGAAAGGTGCACCTAGGGGTAAGGAAAAAGAAGCTAGGAGGTAGTACAAGGATATCATACAATATTCCTTATGTTTCTTTGGCCCTTTATTCAGGAAAAGGGACTACAATTTTTTTTTAAATGTTTTTTAATTGACAAATGGAAAACTGTATATATTTTAATGGGATATACAAATGTGATATTGTGAGTATTTAATAATATACTGTACAATGATTAAATAAAGGGCTATTAACATATTTTTCTCAACCTCACAATTACTTAACTGTTTTGTTGACGGGAACATTCAATATCTATTCTAGTGATTTTCAATAAACAATATAAGTTATTAAAACTATCAAGTTACCCATGGCTATAACAACCAAAGTCAAGGATTTATTTTTATTGTCTTAAGGAAATTGTACCCTTTGCTCAAATTCCCCGCCATCCCCCAGAACCCTGGTACCACCATTTTACTCCTTAAAGCTGTAATTCCGCACTTTGGTGAGGCCGGGAGGCGGGGGGGGATCCACAGTTCAGGGATCGAGGGGACCTCCTGGTAACACGTGACCCCGTCTCTTACTAAAAATTACAAAAAAAAAAAAAAAAAAAAAAAAAAAAAAAAAAAAAAAAAACTAGCCGGGGCGTGCGGGCCTGTAGTCCCAGCTACTCCGGAGCTGAGACAGGAGAATGGTAAAACCGGGGAGGCGAGAGTTGAGTGAGGCTTGAGGATCTGGGGCCATGCACTCCAGGGGTTCCGGGGGCCCACAGAGGCTAGACTCCGCCTCAAAAAAAAAAAAAAAAAAAAAAAGGGATACAATTTAAATGTGCTTTCTACAACCCCTTTATGTCTCCTATTGTCCACTTCCTGAGTTCTCTGACACCCATGCCTTCTTTTTTCTGCTTTTGGGACCTCCACTCTCAGAAACCTAGTTAATATAGCTGAAGTATTTCAGGGACATATCAGCTAAAAAGATTCTTATGGGCTCTCAAAGTAATCCAATAGCTGTTTATAACATTAATTTCTTAGGGGTAGTACTTTTTGACTTAAACTATTTTGCAAAGGAATGCAACTTGCTCCTTTGGGCATGGATTTGAAGGCTTTCCTATGTTATATCATCATAAAATGTCATCTAAATTCTCAAAGATTTAATTATATGCAAAATGATCTTAATGCTAACATATTTTACTGCAATGTCACCTTCAACAATTTGAAATTCTTATTTGGTTAGTATGTGCTTTATTAACCTGTGTATTGTAATGACTAGAATAATATGTCAAATATAAACTCATTTCTAAAAGTTGTCCATCAATGGAAGTTTAGTCTACCATTTTTATTCTGTCAGGAGTGTTATTGTAAGTATATTCTTTGTAGCAAATTGAAAATTAGCTTAGAGTTTATTTTAAAATGTGAGAATGTCTCATTTCTTCAATTAATTATTTCAATTTATAGAATACACACATTGGAACACTGTAAATTTATTCCAGTTTGTCACATTCTATAGGTAGAGAAGCAGTCAAAGCATTTCTAAACAGGAAACTTCAAAACTTCATTCATTTTGCCACATTTTATGATATAGCCCAATATAGCCAAAGAATACTACAGAATGTTTTCAGAGAATCCATAAATGAGAAACGAACACACTTGATTGAGGAGATCACTATTTGTTATGCTAAATATATTTCTTCATTATCTAAGCTTGAGGCATATGGTAGATATTATATTCCATACAGTACAAGGCTTTCTTTGTATTATGTAAAAATTATTTCTGCACCAAAGGACTGTCTCAATGCAGGCTTTTAATAGCAATCTTCTGCCTCATGTCATTCTCCTTCTAATCCTTTTGGCATATGTAAGTATAGATATATTTTTAATTGAAGAAACTTCTTCAAATTCTATCATGAATTATCCTTTAAAAAACCCTCCAAAAGCTCTACTTTTTGTACAGAATGAAACAAAACTTCTTTGCAGACATTCAAGGCTCCTGCGTTACCTTTCACGTGTTGTATGCTATACACCAACTGAGAAAACTCGCAATTAAATTTAGCTGATTTTACTTTTTTACCTTGTTATCCTCATCTCCTGGCGTGTTACAAGATAGAGACACAAATCTATTCACATTGCAATGCAGACAGGCAGAGAAAACATGATTTATTTACTGTCTATGTCAATGCCTGGGTATTTTTAACAAGCTTCCAGAACCTAGATATTAGGAAAAACACATTTTAGCACTTTCAATTACAATTTAGTATGATGACATAACTTTGACAGTCCTTTCAGTTTGGTCTCAATCCCTTTTGCTCACTAATGCTCAGTCTCAGATGGCCAAGTGCTGTCTCAATCCAAGTTCTCTCAGGAGCACCCAGGGATATGTGGGAAGGAAGACTTACATGATCATGTGTCATTGTGAATGACTGTGTCTTTGTGTCCAAGTTATGCCTTAGGGTGCCCTTGGCATCCCAGAGTCTTCAGCTGAATTACAATGCCAAACATTTTCTCTCATGATCTCGATGACTCAACCCACAAAATCTCTGGAAATAAGTTACTCTAAGATCTGTCTATGTCCCTCACTCAATGTTCAACCCAAAGAATCTACTTGTAGTACTACATTGCCTCTTCTGATGAGTTAACTGCCAGTATCTTGAGCTTCCTTTTAGTTTTCTCCACAGAGGGTACAAGAACTTCTGGTAATCTTCTTCAATTCATGCAGAATCATGTGCATTTTATGAGTTAAAGCCCTGACTTCTGTCCACTTAACTTCTCACTGTGCCACTAGGTTTCTTTAGTGAGACCTAGTCCCAAGTTGATGTATGGATCATTTATAAGGCAATCTTTTCCATTTCTTTTATATGGGGTACGGATTCTTCTACTTGACCAAACCTCTTCTAATTACTCATCTTTTATGGCTTGGGGCTTTAAAGCCATGGAGAGGGAGAATGTTTCAATAGGATTACACCCTACTTAGAAGTTACTAAGCTAGTCTGTTACATTACTAATACAGGCGTTGTCAGAAGACACAAAGTTCTCAGCCCAGACACAAAGGAATAATAACATAACAAGCAGCAGGAGTATCATGCTGGGACTGGTTTCTCTTGTCACCTAAGTTCTATGGAGGTGAAAAAAAAAAATGGCTGAGGTAAATACTGAACACACAATGGACTGGATTCACAGCTGATAACATTGACCTTAGGGAATCTGCTGTTTTTATATTAAGCAATGTCTTTCTTCTGTAGAAATAATTTATGTCATCTTTCTAGATTTCTTGCAGGCAGTATAACCCTGAGAGGTGTCCCAACTAAGCATATATTAGTTTTGGCATTCTTGCCACATCCAGCAAGAATATGCAGGGATATTCATGTCCCATAATGGATTGACTCTCCCAACAGAATGTTCATGTATGCTCCTGACACTTTGCTGTCCTACATCTATATTCTGTTCACAATTTCCCAGGCCATAAAGAATGAGATTTTCATTTCTTATCCTATACAATATTCTCCTTCTTTCTCAGGAATCCCTTATGCTAAGACTTTACATCAGATAGGATTATCTTCCCTGTGCCATAGAATGCGTTCTCAGACATCCTTCCATAATTAGTTCTTGAAAACTTCAATAGGAGCGGAATCAGTGCAGGTTCTTCAGGAAGCAGACACCAGGATGGAATCAAAATTGCAAAAGTATGATTGAAAGGAATGCTTATAAAAAATAAAGGGAAGAGTGAGGAGAGGTGGCCAGATAAATACCTTAAGAGCATGATACAGTTCTCACACTTATGAGAGGAACAGAGGTGGCAAAGAATATATGGGAAGAAGGCTCTCTGACTGTGATGTACCTCAAATAAAGTCTCAAGTGTCCAGTGGGGAGTTTAGCCTACCCTCTCATGATGAAAATTCTCAAAAAATTACATAGAGAAGGGACTTATCTCAATACAATAAAAGCCATACACAAAAAATCCACAGCTTACATCGTACTCAACAGTGAAAACCCCAAACCTTTTCCTTTAAGATCTGGAGCAAGGCAAGAATGCCCAGTCTCACCACTTCTATTCAATCTTACACTGGAAATCCTGGATAGAACAATTAGGCAAGAAAAATAAATGAAAGTCATTCATATAAATCAAAAGAAAGAAGAAAATGATCTCTGCTTGCAGATGGCATGATCTCATATGTAGAAATCTCTAAAAATCCACAGAAATGAATCATTAGAATTAATAAATTTGGTGGAGCTATAGAAAATAAAATCAACACACAAAAATCAGGTGTGTTTATATACACCAACAAAAAGCTATATGAAAAAGATATTAACACTCACAGTTACAATAGCATCAAAAGGAATATAATAAAATAATGCAAAAAATAAAATACAGTTTCAGTTACGCAAGTTGAGTAAATTTTGGAAGTCTAATGTATAATAATGTGACTATAGTTAAAAATGCATTTTATATTTAAAATTTGCAAAGAGTAGATGATAAGTGTTCTCAGCATACACACACACACACATACATACACAAAGGTAACTATGTGAGGTGATGAATATGTTAATAAGCCTGATTGTGGTATTTTAAAATGTATACATACATTAAATTATTAAGCTGTACACTTTAAATATATACAATTTTGTCATCTATACTTCAATAAAGTTGGAAAACAAAAAAGAAAGGAAATACTTAGGATTACACATAACCAAGAAGGTGGAAGACTTGTATACTGAAAACTATGAAGCACTGGTAAAAGAAACTGAAGTAGACACAAATAAATGGAAAGATCTCCAATGCTCATAGATTGGAAGAATTAATACTGTTAAACTATCTATATTAGTCAGACTAATCTTTAGATTCACTACAAGCCCTATCAAAATCCCAAAGACACTTTTAATGGAAACAGACAAAAACAATTCTAAAATTCATATGCAACCACAAAAGACTCAGAATAACCAAAGCAATTTTGAGTGAGAATAAAGCTGGAGATGTCACATTTCCAGATTCCAAAATATATGGTAAAGTTATAATAATCAAAACAGTATGCTACTGGTATAAAACAGCCATACAGACAATGGAACAGAATAGAAAGCCCAGAAGTAAAGTCATTTATGTATGGTCAGTTAATTTTCAACAAGGATGCCATGAATGCACAATGGGGAAAGGACGATAGTTTCTTCAATAAATGGTGTTGGGAAATTCTATGTCTATATCTAAAAGAACAAAATTAGATCCTTATTTTATACCATACACAAAAATTAACTCAAAAGAATTAAAGATTTTAACATAAGATCTGAAGCAGTAAAACTCCTAGAAAAAAAAATAGGGGAACATCATCTTGACATTGGTCTTGAGAATGATTTCTTGAATACGACACCCAAAACACAGGCAACAAAAGCAAAAATAGATAAGTGGTACTACATCAAACTTAAAATATTTTGCACAGCAAAGGAAACAATCAACAGAGTGAAAAGGCAACCTACGGAATGGTAGAAAAATTGTAAAGTGTGTATATGATAAAGAATTAATTTCCAAAATATTTAAGGAACTCCTACAACTCAACAACAACAACAAATCAACTTGACTCAAAAAATGGGCAAGGACATGAATGGACATTTCTCCAAAAGAGGGATCCAGATGGCAAACATGTATATAAAAATTTGCTCAACAGCACTAATTATCATGGAAATGTAAATCAAAACCACAATGAGATATCATTTCATACCTATTAGCATGGCTATTACTAAAAAAGAAACCAAAAGATAACAAGTGTTGGCAAGGTTGTGGAGAAGTTGCAACCTTTGTACACTGATAGTGGGAATATAAAATGGTACAGTCATGACAAAAAGCAGTGTGCGGGTTCCTCAAAAAATTAAGAATAGAACAACCATATGATTCAGCCTATACTCACTTTCTGCATATATTTCCAAGAGAATTGAAATCAGAATCTTGAAGGGATATTGGCACTCCCATATTCATTGCAGTCTTACCCACAATAGCCAAGATATGGAAACAACCTGAATGTCCATCAATGGATGGGACAATATAGAAAACATGGTATATATGTATTCAATAGAATATTATTCAGCCTTGAAAAAGAAGGAGATCTTGCCATATGAGACAATATCCACGAACCTGGAGGACATTAATGCTAAGTGAAAGAAACCACATGTAGAGGACATATACTACATGATTCCTTTCCTTTGAGGCACCTAAAATGTCAAACATATAGAAGAAGACAATAGAATGGTGGAGTTGAGAAGAGGGGGTTATGCGAAGATATTGTTCAATGGGTATAAAGTTACAGTTATACTATACAAGATTAGTACTTCCAGAAATCTACTGTACAACATAATGCCTATATTTAAGAACAAATACTGTGCACTTAGGAATTTTTTTAAAACAGTCAATCTCAGTGTCATGTCAAGTATTTTTACCACCAAAAAAACAGAGAGATTAAAAAACTTTTGGAGGTTATGGATTTGTTTATTACCTTGATTGTGGTAATGGTGACATGAATGCATACATATGTCCAAATTCATAAATTGTATACATTACTTATGTGCAGTTTTTATATACTAATTATACCTCTATAAAGCTGGGATGAGAGAAAAAAGAGAGCGATGACCAGGATCAAGTATTCTCGCCACATCCATTCACATTGTTGCCCTGGGAAAGGACTAATAGAGGCCATAAGCTGACTCTACTATTTGTAGAGTTCCGAGCAGCTTACTTTCTTGGCTGTCCCAGAAAGTAAAGAAATTAGAGTGTTACACCTTTTACCCATTCCCTCTAAATATTTGCTCAGGCTCATTTTCTAAGGGAAAAATCTAATTGTTCTAACACTGTCTTAGTTTTAAACTAGACACAGCCAAAATGTTGAGCTTACCTATAGCTGTGCCCTACTAGTCAGGAAGATCCTGATATTTGTTTAGCCTGTGGAGTTGTCTGACTGCCCTGACTGTGGTGACTTCCAGCTCTTTGCCCTAGTAAACAGGTCCCACTTGGCTTACTTTACTTCTATATTGTTTTCCTTTAAGGCAAGGTCCTGGATTATTGCATACCTAGACATAAGTAATCACAGTCTTAAAAAAAGATAGGATTTTGAGAGATAAATATGATTTAGGGAAAGGTACCACCAATAGCAAAAGTGTAAAGAGGAAAATGAGTACAAGAAATGGGGTTTGCCATAGTGACAACTGTAGCTAGAATGGTTCATAGATAAAGTTTATTGAGCAAAGCAAGTATGAATGCAATAGAAACTAAAGTATTGACTTTGTGTGAGGAACCTGTACTAGAAGTTGATGCTCATCCCCAATTTTCATTTTCTCTCTCTTCTTTATAATAATGGAATCATGTCACTTACAACTGGACACACAGACAATAAGCTAGACTCCCTTGCAGTTAGGTAGAGAGATTTGGTTTCTCTCAGGCTAATTAAAACATAAGCAGAAATTACATGAGGAATGTTTCCTACAACAGCAGTTGTTTGTTTCCCCTCTTTCCTTTTGCTGCTGGCAGAAGTAGTATGAATTGGATCTGCTGCCTTGGACCCCATCTGGAATTCATGTTGAGAGTGTCAAGGGTACCCCATTAGTCCTGGACTCTTCACTTTTAAACTTTTATGTGAGAAAGAAATAAAATGTTGTATTCTTTAAGCCTCTGTGTTTTGGGGTTCCACTTTTACACAAGTTAAATCACGTCCTTCACTAATAAAGAACTTTGGAAGACCTCTTAGCATATAATGAATGAGAAGCTCAAGACTGCTAAGCCAAAAATAATGCCATTAATCAAGTGGAGGCTATCATGAAAAATGTTCAAACTCTGACACTGATACCAGGCTGAGCCTCACCTTTGCTCTGGAACAGTGCTTTCTCTGACCAATATCATGTTAACATAAACACATCTAGCAGAAACACCTCTTCCTCTTTCTCACTGAGCTTGATTGATGGTATTTTTAAGGAAACTAATTGACTTTAGAACAGTATTATTGCCTTTTAGTGTCAGCCCTCAGTAGCAATGCAAGCAGACAGCCATGTCTGCAACGTGATATTCACCCTGAGAAAACACGTCTCTTTTGTATTCTTACCAGAGTAACTTAGTCCTTCTCGCAGGTATTTCAGTTAAAACATTGCTAATGTTCATATGATCCCTAGAATAGAGAAAGGATTTAGTCTTCTAACACAGTACCCATTTACTCAGGTAAATTGTTTCATTAGGAGTTACTTAGAAAATATCAGAAAAGTAGACAGGAAGTAATTCAGTTTTCCTAGGAGATTTGGTAGATGAAACCTTTTCCCAACAAAGGGGTTGTGTGAAGAGTGCTCTCAGAGTTCTTGGTCAATGGCTAGCACTTAAAATGGACAAGGCCCCATACATGCAATATCTCATTTAATGTTCCCTCCAACCCCAAGCAGGAGGACTTTTACCACCCATTTTACTGCAGAGAAGTAAGTGGTAGACCTGGGGTTCGAACTCAGTAACATTGACCTCAGTCCCAGGTTTAACCTACATACTATACTCCCTTAACATCTTATGGCTCAAATGAGGACCTGAGTAAACGTTTTTCCTTACTTCTTGGTGTGTCAGGGAGTAAGTCTTAAAACCGCTGGGTATGAATCTCTCAACTGTACACAGTTGACTTTACGGGGCAGAGCAATAATACAATTTTCTTCAGAATGCCACTAGCCCTATCCCTGGAAAGCCAATGGTGAGAAGAAAAATACATACATAGTACAATCAGTGTTCACTGCATGCTTCCAGGATAAAAGTTATGTGCAGCTTCTAAAAACATCTGAGCCTAAACTGTCATTCCATTAGTTGGTTATAAAACAGGTCGATGTTCTTAATGAAAAATCTTGCAAAAGGCAGTTTTAGGATCACGCTCTTTGAAAATTTACTCTTTTAGGCCAGGCGCGGTGGCACATGCCTGTAATCCCAGCACTTTGGAGGCCGAGGAGGGTAGATCACCTGAGGTCAGGAGTTCGCAACCAACCTGGCCAACATGGTGAAACCATCTCTCTACTAAATACAAAAAAATTAGCTGGGCATGGTGGCGCATGTCTGTAATCCGAGCTACTTGGGAGGATGAGACAGGAGAATTGCTTGAAACAAGGAGGTGGAGGTTGCAGTGAACTAAAATTGTGCCATTGCACTCCAGGCTGGGCAACAAGAGCAAAAATCCATCAAAAAACAAAATTTACTCTTTTAAAGTTTAAAAAGACATATTTCATAGACTTCTTCTAAATATACCATTTTGTCTTTCATTTAGAGATTGATTGAATTTGAAATATAAATATAGCTTTGAGTGACCTGGACACAGGCATAAGAGCAGCCCTCCTTTTGCTTTGATTTACTAAGTAGGTCTGGCTGTGAATTTTTCAAGTGAGTGGGCTCTGTAATGAGCTGCTTATTTCAACAGATATCATAGTAGAAAGGGCATAAACCAGAAACTGGTTTTGAGTAAGTACCTCGTGACTGTGAGATAAGAGGAGGAGCTGCTTTGCAGAATGTGCCTATGACTCAGCTCTGTGAAATTCACCAGCATCCTTCTCTGAGATAAAGACTAAGTGACAGAATGAGAAATCTGTTAAGGTCTATTAGTGGAGAAGGAAGACTCTGAGAACTGAACCTTCTTACAGAGGTGTCCATAGCTGATCTAGATAAGAATGGGTTGAAGTCCTCATTTTTTATGACTCTCGGCTTAGGACAATTTATGGTCCCGTAGATTGCTATGAGATAGCAACTTTGGGTTTACGTGTAGCTGACAGCCCAGTGTGATTTCTTTCCTCTCAGCTGTAAGAATTTTGTTATGCTGTCTTCATTAGACTAACCATATTGTGCCATAATGTGCCTCATAATATACTTGTTTTATATAGATGTCAATAATTGATATGTTCTTTATTGAATTAAGGTTCTCAGTTTCTTGAGTCATATTTATATTTGTATATCACATAGATCAGTGTTTTGCACATAGATGTAAATACTGTATAGTTATTGAATAATAAGGGAAAATGATTAGTTTCTTTTTTATTATATGCTTTAAGTTCTGGGATACATGTGCAGAATGTGCAGGTTTGTTACATAGGTATACATGTGCCATGGTGGTTTGCTGAATCCATCAACCCATCATCTACACTAGGTGTTTATCCTAATGCTATACCTCTCCTAGTCCCCCAACCCCTGACAGGCCCTGGTGTGTGATGTTCCCCTCCCTGTGTCCATGTGTTCTCCTTGTTCAACTCCCGCTTATGAGTGAGAACATACAGTGTTTGGTTTTCTGTTCCTGTGTTAGTTTGCTGAGGATGATGATTTCCAGCTTCATCCATGTCACTGCAAAGGACATGAACTCATCCTTTTTTATGGCTGCATAGTATTCCATGGTGTAAATGTGCAACATTTTTTTTATCCAGTCTGTCATTGATGGGCATTTGAACTGGTTCCAAGTAATTGCTATTGTGAACAGTGCTGCAATAAACATACATGTGCATGTGTCTTTATAGTAGAATGATTTGTAATCCTTTGGGTATATACCCAGTAATGGTATTTCTGATTCTAGATCCTTGAGGAATCTCCACACTGTCTTCCACAATGGTTGACTAATTTATACTCCCACCAACCATATAAAATCATTCCTATTTCTCTACATCTTCTCCAGCATCTATTGTTTCCTGACTTTTTAACGGGCATGAGATGGTATCTCAATATGGTTTTGATTTGCATTTCTCTAATGACCAGGGATGATGAGCTTTCCTACATATGTTGGTTGGCAGCATAAATGTCTTCTTTTGAGAAGTGTCTGTTCATATACTTTGCCCACTTTTTGATGAGGTTGTTTTTTTCTTTAAATTTGTTTAAGTTCCTTGTGGATTCTGGATACTAGCCCTTTGTCAGAAGGATAGATTGCAAACATTTTCTCCCATTCTGTAGGTTGCCTGTTCACTCTGATGATAGTTGCTTTTGCTGTGCAGAAGCTCTTTAGTTTAATGAGATCCAATTTGTCAATTTTGACTTTCGTTGTCATTGCTTTTGGTGTTTTAGTCATGAAGTCTTTGCCCATGCCTATGCCTTGAATGGTATTGCCTAGGTTTTCTTCTAGAGTGTTTATGATTTTAGGTCTTAAGCTTAGGTCTTTAATCCATCTTGAGTTAATTTTTGTATAAGGGTTTTAGGTCTTAAGCTTAGGTCTTTAATCCATCTTGAGTTAATTTTTGTATAAGATGTAAGGAACAGATTCACTTTCAGTTTTCTGCATATGGCTAGCCAGTTTTCCCAACAACATTTAGTAAATAGGGAATCCTTTCCCCATTGCTTGTTTTTGTCAGGTTTGTCAAAGATCAGATGGTTGTAGATGTGTGGCATTATTTCTGAGGGCTCTGTTCTGTTCCATCAGTCTATATATCTGTTTTGGTACCAGCACCATGCTGTTTTAGTTACCGTAGCATTGTAGTATAGTTTGAAGTCAGGTAGCGTGATGCGTTCAGCTTTGTTCTTTTTGCTTAGGATTGTCTTGGCTATACAGGCTCTGTTTTGGTTCCATATGCAATTTAAAGTAGTTTTTTCTAATTCTGTGAAGAAAGTCAATGGTAGCTTGATGGGGATAGTATTGAATCTATAAATTACTTTTGGGCAGTATGGCCATTTTCACGATATTGATTTTTCCTATCCATGAGCATGGAATGTTTTTCCATTTGTTTGTGTCCTCTTTTATTTCCTTGAGCAGTGTCTTGTAGTTCTCCTTGAAGTGGTCCTTCACATTCCTTGTAAGTTGTATTCCTATGGAGTTTATTATCTTTGTAGCAGTTGTGAATGGGTGTTTACTCATGATTTGGTGTCTGTTATTGGTGTATAGGAATGCTTGTGATTATTGAACATTGATTTTGTATCCTGAGACTTTGCTGAAGTTGCTTATCAGCTTAAGGAGATTTTGGACTGAGACGTGGGGTTTTCTAAATATACAATCATGTCATCTGCAACCAGAGACAATTTGACTTCCTCTCTTCCTATTTGAATATGCTTTATTTCTTTCTCTTGCCTGATTGCCCTGGCCAGAATTTCCAATGCTATGTGGAACAGGAGTAGTGAGAGAGAGCATCCTTGTCTTGTTCCAGTTTAAAGGGAATGCTTCCAGTTTTTGCTCATTCAGTATGATATTGGCTGTGGGTTTGTCATAAATAGCTCTTATTATGTTGAGATATGTTCCATCAATATCTTGTTTATTGAGAGTTTTTAGCATGAAAGGGTGTTGGATTTTATCGAAGGTCTTTTCTGCATCAATTAAGATAAGCGCATGATTTTTGTCATTGGTTCTGTTTATGTGATGGATTATGTTTATTGATTTGCATATATTGAACCAGCCTTGCAACCCACGGATGAAGCTGACTTGATCATGGCGGATAAGCTTTTGATGTGCTGCTGGATGTTTCCAGTATTTTATTGTGGATTTTCGCATCGATGTTCATCAGGGATATTGGCCTGAAATTTTCTTTTTTTGTTGTGTCTCTGCCAGGTTTTGATATCAGGATGATCCTGGCCTCATAAAATGAGTTATGGAGGAGTCCCTCATTTTCTATTGTTTGGAATAGTTTCAGAAGGAATGGTACCAGCTCCTCTTTGTACCTCAGGTAGAGTTCGGTTGTAACTCATCTAGTCCTCAGCCTTTTTTGATTGGTGGGTTATTAATTACTGCTTCAATTTCAGAACTTGTTATTGGACTATTCAGGGATTCGACTTCTTCCTGGATTAGTCTTGGGAGGGTGTATGTGTCCAGGAATTTATCCATTTCTTATAGATTTTCTAGTTTATTTGCTTAGAGGTTTTTATAGTATTATCTGATGGTAGTTTTTATTTCTATGGGATCAGTAGTGATATCCTCTTTATCATTTTTTATTGTGTCTATTTGATTATTCTTTCTTTTCTTCTCTATTAGTCTAGCTAACGATCCATCTATTTTGTTAATATTTTCAAAAATCAAGCTCCTGAATTCATTGATTTTTTGAAGTTTTTTTGTGTTTCTATCGCCTTCAGTTCCGCTCTGATCTTAGTTATTTCTTCTCTTCTGCTAGCTTTTGAATTTGTTTTCTCTTGCTTCTCTAGTTCTTCTAATTGTGATGTTAGGGTGTTGATTTGAGATCTTTTCTGCTTTCTTCTGTGGGCATTTAGTGCTATAAATTTCCCTCTACACACTGCTTTAAATGTGTCCCAGAGATTCTGGTATGTTGTGTCTTGTTCTCCTTGGTTTCAAAGAACTTATTTATTTCTGCCTTAATTTTGTTATTTACCCAGTAGTCATTCAGGAACAGGTTGTTCAATTTCCAGGCAGTTGTGCAGTTTTGAATGAGTTTCTTAATCCTGAGTTCTAATTTTATTGCACTGTTGTCTGAGAGACTGTTTGTTATAATTTCCATTCTTTTGCATTTGCTGAGGAATGTTTTACTTCCTTATGTAGTCAATTTTAGGATAAGTGTGATGTGGTGCTGAGAAGAACGTATATTCTGTTGATTAGGGGTGGAGAGTTCTGTAGATGTCTACCAGGTCTGCTTGGTCCAGAGCTGAGTTCAAGTCCTGGACATCATTGTTAGTTTTCTCTCTCATTGATCTGTCTAATATTGACACTGGGGTGTTAAAGTCTCCTGTTATTATTGTGTGGTAGTCTAAGTCTCTTTTTAGGTCTCTAAGAACCTGCTTTATGAATCTGTATACTCCTGTATTGGGTTCATACATATTTAGGATAGCTAGCTCTTCTTGTTGAATTGATCCCTTTACCATTATGTAATGACCTTCTTTGTCTTTTTTGATGTTTGTTGGTTTAAAGTCTGTTTTACCAGAGACTAGAATTGCAACTCTACTTTTTTTTCTTTCAATTTGCTTGGTAAATCTTCCTCCATCCCTTTATTTTGAGTGTATGTGTGTCTTTGCATGTGAGATGGGTCTCCTGAATACAGCACACCAATGGATCTTGACTCTTTATCCAATTTGCCAGTCTGTGTCTTTTACTTGGGGCGTTTAGCCTGTTTACATTTAAGGTTAATATTGTTATGTGTGAATTTGATCCTGTCATTAGGATGCTAGCTGGTTATTTTGCCCTTTCATTAATGCAGTTTCTTCATAGTGTTGACAGTTTTTACAATTTGGTTTTTTTTTTTTTTTGCAGTGGCTGGTACTGGTTTTTCCTTTCCATATTTTGTGCTTCCTTCAGGAGCTCTTGTAAAGTAGGCCTGGTGGTGACAAAATCTCTCAGCATGTGCTTGTCAGTAAAGGATTTTATTTCTCCTTTGCTTCTGAAGCTTAGTTTGGCTGGATGTGAAATTCTGGATTGAAAATCTTTTCTTTAAGAATGTTGAATATTAGCCCCTACTCTATTCTGGCTCATAGGGTTTCTGCAGAGAGATCTGCTGTTAGTCTGATGGGCTTCCCTTTGGGGGTAACCCGACCTTTCTCTCTGGCTGCGCTTAACATTTTTTCCTTCATTTAAACCTTGGTGAATCTGACAATTATGTGTCTTGGTGTTGCCCTTCTTGAGGAGTGACTTTGTGGTGTTCTCTGTATTTTCTGAATTTCAATGTTGGCCTGTGTGCTAGGTTGAGGAAGTTCTGCTGTATAATATCCTAAATGTTTTCCAGCTTGGTTCCATTCTCCCCATCACTTTCAGGTACACCAATCAAATGTAGGTTTGGTCTTTTTACATAATCCCATATTTCTTGGAGGCTTTGTTTGTTCCTTTTCATTCATTGTTTTTCTAATCTTCATGCTTTATTTCATTAAGTTGATTTTTAATCTCTGATATCCTTTCTTCTGCTTGATAAATTTGGCTATTGATATTTGTGTATGCTTTAAGAAGCTCTCGTGCTGTGTTTTTCAGCTCCATCAGGTAATTTATGTTCTTCTCTAAACTGGTTATTCCAGTTAGCAATTTGTCTAACCTTTTTTCAAGATTCTTGGCTTCCTTGGGTTGGATTAGAACATACTCCTTCAGCTCAGAGGAGTTTGTTATTACCTACCATCTGAAGTCTACTTCTTTTAATTCTTCAAACCCATTCTCCCAGTTTTGTTCCTTTGCTGTCAACGAGTCGTGATCTTTTGGAGGAAAAGAGGCATTCTGGTTTTGGAATTTTCAGCCTTTTGTGCTGGTTTTTCCTCATCTTTGTAGATTTATCTACCTTTGGTCTTTGATGTTCGTGACCTTCAGATGGGGTTTCTCTGCAGACATCCTTTCTGTTGATGTTGATGTTAATCCTTACTATTTGTTAGTTTTCCTTCTAACAGTTGGGCCTCTCAGCTGCAGGTCTGCTGGAGTTTGTTGAAGGTCCACTCCAGACCCTGTTTGCCTGTGTATCACCAGTGGAGACTGCAGAATAGCAAAGATTGATGCCTGTTCCTTCCTCTGGAAGCTTCATCCCAGAGGGGCACCTGCCAGATGCCAGTCAGAGCTCTCCTGTATGAGGTGTCTGTAGGCCTCTATTGGGAGGTGTCTCCCAGTTAGGAGGCATGGGGGTCAGGGACCCCCTTGAGGAGGAAGTCTTTCCCTTAGCAGAGCTCGAGCACTGTGCTGGGAGATCTACTGCTCTCTTCAGAGCCAGCAGGCAGGAACATTTAAGTCTGCTGAATCTATGCCCACAGTCAACCTTTCTGTTAGGTGCTCTGTCCCAGGGAGATGGGAATTTTATCTATAAGCCCCTGACTGGGCTGCTGCCATTCTTTCAGAGATGCCCTGCCCAGAAAGGAAGAATCTAGAGAGGTAGTGTGGCTACAGTGGCTTTGTCGAGCCATGGTGGGCTCGGCCAAGTTTGAACTCCCCAGAAGCTTTGTTTACACTGTGAAGGGAAAACCCCCCAATCAAGCCTCAGTGATGGCAGATGTCCCTCCCCACACCAAGCTCGAGCATCCCAGGTCGACTTCAGACTGCTATGCTGGCAGCAAGAATTTCAAGCCAGTGGGTCTTAGCTCACTGGACTCCATGGGGGTGGGATCCACTGAGCCAGACCACTTGGCGCCCTGGCTTCAGCCCCCTTTCTAGGGGAGTGAATGGTTCTGTCTTGCTGGCATTCTAGGCACCACTGAGGTATGAAAATAAACTCCTGCAGCTAGCTCAGCTAGCTTTGTAACTGCCCAAATGGTTGCCCAGTTTTGTGCTTGTAACCCAGGTTACAAGCACATGTGAAAAATACTACCTAATGAAAAATGTCAGTCCTAGGATTGCTAATTATTCTATACCCTGTGGCATAGGCACCCAAGGGAATCTCCTGGTTTGCAGGTTGCGAAGACCATGGGAAAAGCATAGTATCTGGGCCGAAATGCACTGTCCCTCAAGGCACGGTCCCTCACATCTTCCCTTGGCTAGGTGAGGGAGTTCCCTAACTCCCTCACTTCCCAGGTGAGGTGATGCCCCATCCTGCTTCGGCTTGCCCTCCATGGGCTGCACCCACTGTCTAACCAGTCCCAATGAGATGAGCTGGGTACCTCAGTTGGATATGCAGCAATCACCCACCTTCTGCATTGATCTCTCTGGGAGCTGCAGACTGGAGCTGTTCCTATTTGGCCATCTTGCCAGCCACCTGCTTCTTTTTTTATAGTATTCTGAAGAAGCTTCCCTTTAGTTGTCTTGTGTTGTTCTTTTACTTATTGGATAAAGATGGCTTACTTTTAATAAAATTGTTTACATTTGACCATTTATGATCTATAAGACAGCAATATCTATGATTCAATTTAAAGTTTCTACAAATTAGGATAGTCATCACTTAACATTATGTCCCATTAATGAACATAACATAATATGACCTATTATTATATTTAAATTCTCGTGTTTAAATTTCTGTGGTATGAATTTGGAGGATAGTTCCCTGGATATACCTCTCAATATTATAGAGTCTAAACACATAGATTCTCCTTTCCAAAGAAATTATTTATCTTGATCTATGTTCCAGAGTATGAGAAAGTACTAGTTGCCACCTAGATTTATTTATATATTATTCTGAGAAACTTATAAAATATATCTAGCTTGAATTCAAGTTGTGATCGTAGGGGTTATTTTATTTTTGCTTAAGAGGCTGCATAAATATTAAAATAATTTTTATTGCATTATAAAATATAAAATATTTACCCATCCATTTAACAAGCATTTCCTAACTGCCCAAAATAGAAGAGACAAACATAAGTGGGATGCTCTATATCCTCCAAAGGAATTTATGAAAAACAGATCAACAATATCTACATTTTCTCTATTTCTGTCACTTACACTTTTAAGTTATATAGTGAATCATGCTTTAATGATTAAATCTCCAATTATTTGGTAGAAGAAAGTTATTTATTATTGTAGCTCACCTTCTAAGAAATTGTATACCTGTGTACTTGTGTAATTGTGTAAACATGTGTACAGTATTTTAAGTCTTAAATTGTATCACGATGTTCAATTTTTTTCTCATTTCTAAGCCTATATCTTAGTGAGAGAACTACTTTAGAAACCAAATACTGTTTCTACTCAAGGGAGACTTTAAGAGATCAAAAATATAAGGGCAAAGCAATTCATGGAGAAATCTTAATACTAATTAATGCTAGCTCACTATTACTGCTTTTTCTTCAAAGCTGTTTAAAACAGCTATCTACTACACTTGGAAACGTCACCATTTATAAATAATGGGTTGAAGGATCTTCTGCTGCTCCCAAAGCCTGTGACAAGCCTAATGTGTTTGAGTGGGCAGCAAGTGCATCGCCTACGAAGCAGGTGATTATGGCCACTCAGCATTTAACTAGAATAATGAATTCCCAACCAAATTAGCAGTTCTGAGGGAGGCTTGTCTGTTTGATCATTGAGGCTTCATCATGATGAATTCTGAGAAAAGAGATTTTCCAATTACAGGCAGAAGTTTTCTAATTCGCTTCCAAGTGTGGAATTTGGAGTTCACATTTCAGAAATGAAAGCCATTTTAACACCCACTCTTCAACACATATATAGATCTGAGTCTGTGACCTGCTATCTTAGTTAAATTCTGCCAAATTTCCTATTTGGTGCTGCCTGAAATGGATTGTTGTTTTCCAAATATTGGTGGATATTCTGTATATTTTTCACAGTTGATTTTTCCTCTCATCTGGCGTTATTTTTTGACCTATATCGATTTTTCAACATGATCACATGGGGCTTTGAGGCAGCCAATATCAGCAACCCAAACAGGGAGGACAGAAATATAAGCATGTGAAAAATACTACCTAATGGAAAATGGCAGTCCTAGGATTGCTAATTATTCTATACCTATAAATTATAATAGTTGAAGAGCAACAGAAACCAGTTCTGTGTAATTAAAGTAGAAAAATAATTGATTAGAAGGATATGAAGACCCTCACAGGACTGCAGGGCGAGCTGCAAAACTAGGCTTGAAAGGCAAGGAACTTTGCATGTAGAGAAGGTCTCCACAGCAAACTCTTGCTCACTCAGGCACCATTGCTGGACTGAATAAATAAATGGCCAGAGGTGTATTTTTTTTCTGCTTTTCCTTTTCTCCTCACTTTTTGACTTTTTACTCAAATTTCAAATTCCTCAGAACAAATGTCACTGGAGGAGCTTAGGTCAATTGGACACACCTTGTTTATGTCAATGAAGTGAAATAAAAGACCATGAAAGGAAGAGACATATGCTACCCCTTCGGCTTCTGAAGGGGAGGTCAAAGCATCCTAAGTCATTTTCCTTCCAAGACTATTCACCATGGAGAAGAGAAACTTTAAGAAAATCTCAGGGTTCTAGTGGGAAGTAGAAAGAGATACTGGATGATCCCAAATGACAAATATCTACCACACAGTATTTTTAAACACTCATTTGACAGGAATGAAACTCACTTAAACTATATGTAAAATCTAGGCTGTGAAGTTCCGTTCTGTCATCCTGTCAGGTGAGAAACAGTAGTTCGTGATGACTTAGAACACAGACTCTAGAGCCAGACTGAATGGAATCAAATCCCAGCTCTGTAGCTTAGTAACTATAAAACTTGGGCAAATTGTCTAACTTTTCTACACTTCACTTTCTTTGTGAAAGGGAACTAGTCATAGTACCTACTTCAAAGGCATGCTGTAATGATTATTGTGTTGTTCTATGCACAGCAGTTAGTAAAAGCTCAATTAGTATTACTATTGAGGTGAGAGAGTGTGGTTAAACACCTGGTATCATGAGATCCAGGATAATGTTTAATTAGGCTGGTTTGATGATCATTGACTGGGTTGTTATTCAATGGGCTGAACACGAAATAACAAACTGCAGAAGATAGTGTTTTAAAATCAAGGCAGCGACAAAACTCAGGAACCAGAGATACTGGAGGCCAGGGGCAGCTGTGAGAGTGAAACCAGGTGATCCAGCATGAACCTGAGAAGTGGGACACGTAAGACATAAAGTGAATGGCAAGGCGAAACCTTGAATTCAGAAGACATTGCATATAGAAACCAAGAGTTTCACAGAAGCACAGAGAAAAGCAAAGCAGATAAAACAGGTGCATGGATTCAGCATCAAGGAAACTTGGTGTGGGTAATGCTCCTTGTTTCTGCTGAAAGCTTCCCATAATTTTACTGTCAAAACTAATGAATCCTAGTTTTCTGGGAAAATATAGTGGGCTGAACCACCTGCAGAAAAAGTGATATAAAATAGGACTTGTGAGGGCTAGCCTAGAAGCAGCAATGGACACATTGGCTTTATAATTTCTGATACGGTTTGGCTGTATCCCCACCCAGATTTCATCTTCAATTGTAGTTTCCATAATCCCCACGTGTTGCGCGAGGGACCAGGTGGAGATCATTGAAAAATGGTGATGATTTCCCCCACCCTGTTCTTGTGATAGTGAGTTCTCATGAGGTCCGATGGTTTTATAAGGGGCTTTCCCATTCACTGGGCACTCTTTCTTCTCCTTGCTGCTACCATGTGAAGAAGGACATATTTCTTTCCCCTTCTGCCATGATTGTAAGTTTCCTGAGGCCTCCCCAGCCATGCTGAACTGTGAGTCAGTTAAACCTCTTTCCTTTATAAATCACCCAGTCTTGGGTATGTCTTTATTAGCAGCAAGAGAAGGGACTAATACAATCTCCATATCTATCCATTTAAAAATGATAATGGTGCTGCTCTCACTAATTAATGATAGTGTTAACGATAGATAACATTTACTCTGCATTTGTCATGTCCCTGGCACTGGGCTAAGTGCTTTATATCTGTTATATCACTTAATTCTCACAACAAATCTTTGAGATGATTACTAGAACATAAAGTGTTTAAGGGCATAGAATGTATCTGTTTTCTTTACCACGGTATCCACCACACTTAGAATAGAGCTCGGTATCTAAAAGGTATTTATAAAGTGTTGAATTGTTCACATTTTTTAAAATGAGGTATTGATTGTCCAAATAACTTTCTCAAGTCAAATAACGGTATATTATAGAGTTGAAATTCAAAGTAAGGGAGCTGAACTCCAGAGTCCACAAATAAACTGTACAGTTTCTATCCAACACTGGCCTGTCCCCAAAGCATCACCCACAGCTACAGGCTTTTACTTCTCCCCTCATTGCTAACTTACTTTTATTACCAAAGAAAACAAACCATTATAAAAAGGAACAATCATTGAGAAGCTTGTTATATAACAGGCTAAGGAGCACACAGTACTGACTGCCCCAAATCAAAGTTTTATTTATTTATTTATTTATTTATTTATTTATTTATTTATTTAAGACAGAGTCTGGCTCTGTCACCCAGGCTGGAGTGCAACGGCGGGATCTTGGCTCACTGCAAGCTCCGCCTCCCAGCTTCAGGCAATTCTCCTGCCTCAGCCTCCCGAGTAGCTGGGACTACAGGCTCCCACCACCACACCCAGCTAACTTTTTTTTTTTTTTTTTGTATTTTTAGTAAAGACGGGGTTTCACCGTGGTCTAGATTTTCTGACCTCATGATCTGCCTGCCTTGGCCTCCCAAAGCACTGGGATTACAGGCATGAGCCACTGCGCCCAGTCCCAAATCAAAGTTTTTCGGTGCTATTCAAACATGAGTACTTTGAACCCATTATGGACAAGGAATTGCACTAACTTTATCATAAAAATATGAGCAAAAAATGGCTCTTAACTTGAAGGACTCAGGTTCTATTGGGAAAGACAGGTACAAAACCAAGCAAATAATCTAAGTGCAGAAATAGTGGCATTGAATATTTTTGAAATCTAACCTAATTCTAGCAGTAGTGAAACTCATTATGTCTGGGGCATGAGGACCTGTGCAGAAGTGCTAGGAGGGAGAAAAGAAAGGTGGTTGATAAGACACAAGAAGTAAGAAGGGTTTTAAACATGATGCCAAGGATATTGTACTTTATTTTATCAAAAATGAAGAGACAGCAGGATTAATGTTTTAAAAAATAACTCTGGTGATTTGAATGAACTGAAGAAAGATGGGCAAGAGGAGCCTCATGTAGTAATGAAGGACATAGACGATTAGGGCCTGAAACGAGTTTGTAGCAGTGGGATCCAAGCCAAATCAACAGGATTAAGTGGCTGATTGAAGTTCAGCATGACGGACAGCTAGAATCAAATATGCCTCTGAAGTTTCCCATTGGGGAAAATGGGTAGACGGTAACACTCTTAATCCCAAGAACAGAAATAAATAGGAAAAGCAGATTTGGCCATGGTAGGGAAAACAGTCTAACATAAATATATTGTACAAAATATCTGAATAATTGCTTTAATATGAAGAAACCATGGAGGCATATATAATGATGTGGAAATTCCTATTTTTTCTCATAGTACTATATGTTGAAAGTAATCCAATTATTTCAGCACTGTTTTTGTTGCTATTTTTCTAGGAACTTAGCTTTAGTGGTGTAAGAATTTAGTGTGGTTTATTTAAGATGCTTTAATATAAAAAAATTTCTTTATTTGGATGCTGTTCTAATCTTTTGGAACTAATTATAGACCTGCTCATAATCTGCCAGAGATAGTTTGGCTGTACAGTACTTAACATTAAGTTAGTGGACAGGTCTCATTTTGATACATCTTTGAGAAGATAATTTTCTTGTGTGAAGCATCATTTGCAAAGTCTTCTTTATAACATTTTACTTGAAAGAGAGTAATCCTAGGACAGAGGATAATTTGTCTAAATGCAGGATCAATCAGGAAAAATGCAACAAATGTAGGTGTTCTGAGGACATAACTGTTAGACAACTGGGAATAGATTTGGTAGAATGAACAAGGGGCCCTGAAACCTACCTATAGTTGGCTGATGCTTCACAGTGTGATGGCTGACTAGCCCCATTAGGATAATTACATTTGGAAGCCTCTTACTTCATTTCATTGCTTAGCTAACTAGAGATTTTTAAAAGTTTACGTATCTCTAGATCCAGAGTTAGAGACTTTAAATTTGACAGAAAAAAAATATTTTTGTTTAAGATGTAGAGAATATAGGCCTTAATATAGCTATCACAGAATTTCAGTTGTTTTTGTTGTTTTGGGGACTCAAAGCTTTTGATTTCTTTGCTATTTTATTGCTATTGAACAGACCTATTAGAGACTTTTGTTTCTTAAGGGGTGTAATTAAGAGAGCTATCAAGGAAAAGTTACGTACATTGAATTGTTAGATTTCTTTATGGTGATATTTAATGCAGAGAAAATCAATTTGCAGATTTTAAAACAGCATCAAATTTAAATAACTAAGGGACTACAAAAAGTAGATCATGACCTATCAGTACATGTCAAAACCTGAAAGACCGTCTATGACCATGGCCACCACTTGCCTCTCATTCACCTCTCCCTTTTCTGTGCTTTTCTGGTATCCTCTCTAGAGATAGACAAACATATGATCATGCTCTCTATTTGTCTTAATGGTCATGATTTTGCTCTAAAGGCAGTTTCTTAAAATAAATTAGTTTTCATTTAGTTACATTCCTCTTTTTATAGATTGTGGGGAAAAGAAAGATCAGACTGTTACTGTGTCTATATAGAAAGAAGTAGACATAAGAGACTCCATTTTGTTCTGTATTTGAGATACTGTTAATCTGTGACCCTACCCCCAACCCTGTCCTTGCAAGACATGTGCTGTGGTGACTCAAGGTTTAAGGGATTTGGGGCTGTGCAGGGTGTGCTTTGTTAAACAAGTGCCTGAAGGCAGTATGCTTGTGAAAAGTCATCACCATTCTCTTAATCTCAAGTACCCAGGGACACGTACACTGCCAAAGTTCGCAGGGACCTCTGCCTAGGAAAGCTAGGTATTGTCCAAGGTTTCTCCCCATGTGATAGTCTGAAATATGGCCTCGTGGGAAGAGAAAGACCTGATCATCCCCCAGCCTGACACCTGTGAAAGGTCTGTGCTGAGGAGGATTAATGTAAGAGGAAAGAAGGCCTCTTGGCAGTTGATATAGAGAAGAGCATCTGTCTCCTGCCCGTCCCTGGGCAATGGAACTTCTCGGTGTAAAATCCGATTGTATGTTCTGTTTACTGAGATGGGAGAAAACCGCCTTAGGGCTGAAGGTGGGCCGTGCTAGCAGTAATGCTGCTCTTTATGCACTAAAAAGGTTTATGGAGATGTTTGCATATGCATATCAAGGCACAGCACTTTTCCTTAAACTTATTCATATCACAGAGATCTTTATTCATATGTCTTACTGCTGACCTCCCTACTATGATCCCATTATTCTGCCACTTCCCTTTTCCAAGATGGTAAAGATAATGATCAATAAATACTGAGAGAACTCAGAGACCGGTGCTGGTGCGGTCCTCTGTATGCTAAGTGCCGTTCCCAGGGCCCACTTTTTCTTTCTCTATACTTTGTCTCCGTGTCTCATTTCTTTTCTCAAGTGTCTGGTTCCACTTAACGAGAAATGCCCACAGGTGTGGAGGGGCAGGCCACCCCTTCAATAGATGATAAGTTGGGGTCAATTAAGAAAGTTAATGGTAGTCACAAAGCAGAATGAGGATGAAGAGTATCACTTTAATAAGTTAGAAGCTCCTCTTTGCCTCTTTGAAACTTTTGAATGCTTGATTAATAAATCCCTTGATTTATTTATTTTTTACTTTTACATACCAAAATAACATAGAATTTATGAATATGACCATAGAATCTGCTCGTTGATGTATCAAAATCTCTGCTCCCCCAAACTGTTCCTACTTCAAAAGGGTTTGCTTGCTCGCTACTCTGTTGAAGTATTTTATAAAGGTTTTAGTGAAATTGTCATCATCACGACTACTGCTTTCAAACATTAAAGTCTCTCACGTAGAAAATCTTTTGAAAAATGAAGGTAGAAAGGCAGAAGCCTGTTCCTGAAGGAAACAAAACAACCACTTTTCTGTGGGGCATGTTACAAGTACTAAATATAAGTTGACTATTTATGTCTGATTCCTGATTAAAATTCACAACAGCCAACCTTAAATTTAGTTTACATTACTTAATTGTCACTAGAACATGCCTACTATTATTAACAGACTTAAATTATATTGATTGGTATGGTATTTAAAAGTGGCAATTTAGTTATGATTTAAGTTCTTGCTAAAAAATACAGTATTTAAATCATTTTTACCCAGTAGTGGTCTACAAAAGTTCATGAAAAATAAAAATAAAAACTTTATGGAAGATTGCCTGAAAAACCTTCAGTTTCTATGTTTTTCTGGATGGCCTGAAATCTGCTCCTATGTTAATCTAAAGCAGCATG
>NW_016814795.1:116812-137712 GCF_001698545.2 Rhinopithecus bieti | reverse complement strand
TAAAGTCAATTTTATCAAGTTTTTCTTTTATTCTTAGTACTTTTGTTTTCCTTTCAAAGAAATCTTTTCCTACGCTGTTTGCAGAGATATTCCTCTACATTTTGTTCCAGAAGCTTTGTGATTTTAATTTGAATATTAATGTATGTGTTCTATCGTGAGCTAATGTTTGTGTAAGCGTGAGACAGGACTCAATTTCAAAATTTTCTCTACAGATATACAATTATTCCACCACCACTTGTTGAAAGATGATCTCTTCCTCATTAAGTAACCTCAGTACCTTTGTTAAACAACAGTTTTTTATATATACATATTATATATTATATATAATGTATAATCTATGTATAATGTATGTATACATATATGTATAATGTATGTATAATGTATAACATATATAATATGTACTAGAATGTATATATTGTATATGTACATATGTATTAGGGTTTAGTCATGAACAATCTATTTTATTTTCAATTGATATATTTATTTATCATTATGAGAATTCCATATAATTGACATACATTTTAGAATCAGTCACTCAAATTCTCCATAAAGTTTGCTGAGATTTTGTAAATCTACAAATCAAATTGAAGAGAACTGGCATCTTAATAATATTGAGTCTTTAAATCTATACATGGGGCATATTTCTCCACTTATTTGAGTCAAATGTTTTCCAAAGTGTCTGCAGCATTTTACACTCTCATCAGCAAAGTATGATTTACTTTCAGATGTTGAACTCAACGTACATTACTGATGATACAATCATCAGTAATCACTGCTTTCTGATGATGTACTGTCCTTTGGAATATTCTGGATTTACTTTGTAAACATTCTGCTGCAGATTTTTTAGTACTTTCATGAGTGAGAAATGATTAGCAGTTTTTTAAAACCTTTTTGATGCTCTTACTAAGTTTTGCTCCAAGGCTTATGCTTTATTCTACTTTACAGTTACCTCTTAAGTCCCCGAAAGATATGGAAAGCTGATCATGTCACTGTTGTGTCTTAGCAGAGTATATATGTCTTCTAGGGCTGTTGTGAAAAAAATGACCACAAACTTAAACTTGGTGGCTTAAAGTAACAGAAATGTATTATCTCACATTCTAGAGGCTAGAAGTCTAATATCAAGGCATCCTCAGGGCTACATTCCCTCTGACACCTCTAGAGAAGAGTCCTTCCCTGACCTTTCCAGGTTTTGGTGGCTCTAGGCATTCCTTAACTTGCAGCTGCATAATTTCAATGTCTGCTTCCACCTTCATGTGGCCCTCTCTGGGTCTCTATCTTCTCTTGTGGATCTCATAAGGATACCTGTTATTAGATTGAGGTCACACCCAGATAATCTAGGATGATTTCATCTCAAAATCCTTAATGTAATTATATCCGAAATAAATTTTTCTTCTGAATAAAATTATATTCAAAAGTTGTGGAGGTTAGGAAATGAACATATGTTTTGGGAGAAGTGTCTTAGTCCATTTATGCAGCTATAACAAAACAACTTAGCCAGGGTCATTCATAAACAAGAGAAATTTATTGCTCACGGTTCTGAAGGCTGAGAAGTCCACATGCAAGATGCCAGCAGATTTGGGGTCTGCTAAGGGATTTCTTCCTCATAGAGGGCAGCTTCTAGCTGACTTGATAGAAGGGGAGAGCAAGTTCTTTCAGGCCTGTTTTAGAATGGTACTAACATCATTCATGAGGGTAGAGCCCTTATGACCTAATTACCTTCTAAATATCACACCATTTAATACAGTTACATTGGGTATTAGGCTTCAACATATTAATCAGAGTGCAGGGTAGGGGGAAATAAACATTCAGACAATAGCAGGGGGCCACCATTGAACCCACCACACAGGGTTTAAATAATTTTGTGTGTTTTAAAAAAGAGCTTTTTATGTGTGTTCAGTGTTAAGCCCCCAAACTAGATAATGTACATATTTTCTGTACTGGAAGAAATATAATTAACATAAGGCAGGGGTAAGTCACTTAACCTACTAGTTTAGGTCATCTAAAAAAGAGGAAGCCAAGATGCAATTAGACATGACGGACAGCAAGAGACAGTCAGAAAAGATGGGACAGTCCTGAGACTATGTATAACATAGTTCTAATTCCTGGGAAGAAACAGAGAAGGAGGGAGAGTTGGATAGGTCATCTCAGATTGCAAGTAACTCTAAAAAGGTTTGGTCCAGTTTCATGGGGAGTCTTCGAGCCAAAATTGTGCATCAGAGAAATTATATACTTCATGGCCTTCTTTAGTCATTGGCTGAGATCAGCCCACGGGGAAGTGAGAGGATAGAGAAAACAGGGGTGTGGAAAGATTAGAGCCCAAGAGCTTGGGCTACCAGTTAAATACAGTAATACCAGTCTTCTGCAGGGGGAGACCTGAGTGGAGCATTATCACGGCTGCCAAACTCAATATGTGTGAAGTTAAAATTTACTTTCACTTTTGGGCTGAAAGTGTTGTAAATTATATCCAAATACTGATTTCTGTCCATCCACTCCCAAGCTCTTTACTCAACCTGAAATGGTCTTTAGGGGTTTTTATTTTGTATATAAAACGTATTTTTTCCCAAGGAAACAGGATGACTCCTAAGATGATAAAATATCTATTAATTTATAATCTATTTATAAACTAAAATAGGCCTCTTTTAAATATACAACCTGATCTATTGCTGAATTAGTTTTAACGGTGCACCCCTTAGAGTTTTCTGGATATGTTTTATGCAAAACTGGGATTAGACTATTTTAACATGTCATTTTATTTCCTTTGGTCATCTTTATATCCTTTTCCAAACCAGAAAAAAAAAATGGGGAGATCTAATTTGTTAGGTCACTTTCCACGCCCATATGATATTGTGTAGCTGTGAATGCTGTTGCTGCTACTGCCATTCTCACCTGAACAACCCTCTTCTTTTAAAAAAAAAATTAATTTATTTTTTATTATACTTTAAGTTCTAAGGTACATGTGCACAATGTGCAGGTTTGTTACATATGTATACGTGTGCCATGTTGGTGTGCTGCACCCATTAACTCATCATTTACATTAGGTATATCTCCTAATGCTATCCTTCCCCCCTCCCCCCACCCCACGACAGGCCCCAGTGTGTGATGTTCCCCTTCCTGTGTCCAAGTGTTCTCATCGTCCAATTCCCACCTATGAGTGAGAACATGCGGTGTTTGGTTTTCTGTTCTTGCAATAGTTTGCTGAGAATGTTTCCTTTTTTATGACTGCATAGTATTCCATGGTGTATATATGCCACATTTTCTTAATTCAGTCTGTCATTGATGGACATTGGGGTTGGTTCCAAGTCTTTGCTATTGTGAATAGTGCCGCAATAAACACGTGTGCGTGTGTCTTTATAACAGCATGATTTATACTGCCTTGGGTATATACCTAGTAATGGTATGACTGGGTCAAATGGTATTTCTAGTTCTAGATCCTTGAGGAATAGCCACACTGTCTTCAACAATGGTTGAACTAGTTTACAGTCCCACCAACAGTGTAAAAGTGTTCCTATTTCTCCACATCCTCTCCGGCACCTGTTGTTTCCTGACTTTTTAGTGATCGTCATTCTAACTGGTGTGAGATGGTATCTCATTGTGGTTTTGATTTGCATTTCTCTGATGGCGAGTGATGATGAGCATTTTTTCATGTGTCTGTTGGCTGTATAGATGTCTTCTTTTGAGAAATGTCTGTTCATATCCTTTGCCCACTTTTTGATGGGGTTTGTTTTTCTCTTGTAAATTTGTTTGAGTTCTTTGTAGGTTCTGGATATTAGTCCTTTGTCAGATGAGTAGATTGCAAAAATTTTCTTCCATTCTGTACGTTGCCTGTTCACTCTGATGGTAGTTTCTTTTGCTGTGCAGAAGCTCTTTAGTTTACGTAGATCCCATTTGTCAATGTTGGCTTTTGTTGCCATTGCTTCTGGTGTTTTAGACATGAAGTCCTTGCCCATGCCTATGTCCTGAATGGTATTGCCTAGGTTTTCTTCTATGGTTTTTATGGTATTAGGTCTAACATTTAAGTCTCTAATCCATCCTGAATTAATTTTCGTATAAGGTTTAAGGAAGGGATCCAGTTTCAGCTTTCTACATATGGCTAGCCAGTTTTCCCAGCACCATTTATTAAATAGGGAATCCTTTCCCCATTTCTTGTTTTTGACAGGTGTGTCAAAGATCAGATGGTTGTAGATGTGTGGTATTATTTCTGAGGGCTCTGTTGTGTTCCATGGGTCTATACCTCTGTTTTGGTATCAGTACCATGCTGTTTTGGTTACTGTAGCCTTGTAGTATAGTTTGAAGTCAGGTCCAGGAGCTGGTTTTTTGAAAAGATCAACAAAATTTATAGGCTGCTGGCAAGACTAATAAAGAAGAAAAGAGAGAAAAATCAAATAGATGCAATAAAAAATGATAAAGGGGATATCACCACCGACCCCACAGAAATACAAACTACCATCAGAGAATATTATAAACACCTCTACACAAATAAACTAGAAAACCTAGAAGAAATGGATAAATTCCTAGACACATACACTCTCCCAAGACTAAACCAGGAAGAAGTTGAATCCTTGAATAGACCAATAACAGGCTCAGAAATTGAGGCAATAATTAATAGCCTACCAACTAAAAAAAGTCCAGGACCAGATGGATTCAGAGCAGAATTCTACCAGAGGTACAAGGAGGAGCTGGTACCATTCCTTCTGAAACTATTCCAATCAATAGAAAAAGACAGAATCCTCCCTAACTAATTTTATGAGGCCAACATCATCCTGATACCAAAACCTGGCAGAGACACAACAAAAAAGAGAATTTTAGACCAGTATCCCTGATGAACATCGATGCAAAAATCCTCAATAAAATACTGGCAAACGGAATCCAGCAGCACATCAAAAAGCTTACCCAGCATGATCAAGTGGACTTCATCCCTGGGAGGCAAGGCTGATTCAACATACGCAAATCAATAAATGTAATCCAGCATATAAACAGAATCAAAGACAAAAACCACATGATTATCTCAATAGATGAAGAAAAGGCCTTTGACAAAATTCAACAGCCCTTCATGCTAAAAACTCTCAATAAATTCGGTATTGATGGAACGTATCTCAAAATAATAAGAGCTATTTATGACAAACCCACAGCCAATATCATACTGAAGGGCAAAAACTGGAAGCATTCCCCTTGAAAACTGGCACAAGACAGGGATGCCCTCTCTCACCACTCCTATTCAATATAGTGTTGGAAGTTCTGGCTAGGGCAATCAGGCAGGAGAAAGAAAGAAAGGGTATTGAATTAGAAAAAGAAGAAGTCAAAGTGTCCCTGTTTGCCGATGACATGATTGGATATTTAGAAAACTCCATCGTCTCAGCCCAAAATCTCCTTAGCTGATAAGCAACTTCAGCAAAGTCTCAGGATACAAAATCAATGTGCAAAACTCACAAACATTCTTATACACCAACAACAGACAGAGAGCCAAATCATGAGTGAACTCCCATTCACAATTGCTTCAAAGAGAATAAAATACATAAGAATCCAACTTACAAGGGATATGAAGACCTCTTCAAGGAGAACTGCAAACCACTGGTTAATGAAATAAAAGAGAACACAAACAAATGGAAGAACATTCCATGCTCATGGATAGGAAGAATCAATATCATGAAAATGGCCATACTGCCCAAGGTAAATTATAGATTCAATGCCATCCCCGTTAAGCTACCAATGACTTTCTTCACAGAATTGGAAGAAAACTACTTTAAAGTTCATATGGAACCAAAAAACAGCCCGCATTGCCAAGATAATCCTAAGCCAAAAGAACAAAGCTGGAGGCATCACGCTACCTGAACAACCCTCTTCTACCTGCTGCCTTGACACTGGCAGGCTTGTGTCCTGCAAAGTCCAGTGAGGGCAGTGAAATGAGTCAGGATGACCTTTAAACTCAGGTGTACCAAATATTTAATTTCTTCTTTAGTCACTGTGGCCATTTTGTGGCAGAAGGAACCAAATTCTATAGATCTCACCCCTGGTTTGGAGCACTCTGTTGAAGTCTCCCTTTTCCTCCATGCTGTGTAATTTTACAGCAGAATCTCTCCCGTGGTTTAAGCTTCATATGATTGTCATAAAAATGTACTGTATTTCTTCCTCTACCTGTTTACTGTAAAATACATCTCTTATTACCTCTTTTTCTCTATCTTGTCAGTGGGAAATTGGGTTGAAATTTGTAAGAATGCATGATGTAAGTTCCTAGAGTTTTCTGAAGGTAAATATTTAATGTTTCTGGGATTTAGATACTTGCTCCTCCCAGTGAGGGTTAGATGTCTCTTTTATAACTTTCTAACCTAACAAGCTTTAGTACATTATAGTAATTTGGATAATGCCACATGCATTATTAGTAACCATTTTATTAATTCAAAAATACAATGTATATGTTTAACTAAACGAGCTAGCAGAATTTGAGAAAAAACTACTTATAAACATATTTTTAGGGAACGTCTAATATGTGCCAGGAACTTTGGACAGTACTTTGTGAAGTAAGATAGAGTTATTCCCCCTAGATGCTACAGTCTATCCTGGATATAGACAAGTAATTATAGTTGCAACACACATAGGATGTACATGCATGTATACATGCTTATCACATATATGCCACGTCATTTATATAATTTCTTCCTGGGAAATCTATGGCTATGACATCTGAATAATAATAATATGATGATCAGTACAAGTGTCTTGGGAACATAAGGGAAGAAAGGTATGCCAAAATAAAAGAATAACAAACTGAAGTTTATATTATATTGAAGTTTGTATACCATTTGCTGTGGCTAGAATGCAGCATGTAATTGCAAAAACAAAGCAAAACAACAACAACACAGAAGTTGAGATTTAAAAAGTCAGCTGGGGCCAGGTGGCAAAATGCCACATTCTACAGACAATAGGTGCCACTAGAGATTCCAAAACAATGGCAAAGGAGACCTCAGAATACAGCAGAATACTGAAAACTAAGATTCTGACAATCCTAAGGACATTTCCTGAGGAAACTATTGCAAAAGAAACAAAATAATGCAACAAGCAACTGGGAAATCTCTGACAGTTTCACTAGTAGAGAAAATCCATCTAAGCCAGTTCGGATGCCATTTATAGGTGAATTTTTCCCAGCAGGTGTCTGGGGGTGTGAGATATAGTTTGGCTTTTCCAGTGCGGACAGTCAAATATGACCATGGGGAAGGAAGTGTCCTATGTAAAGCTCCATTCTATGACCCAGAGAGAGAGAAATATTCATAGCTAATTCTGAGTCTTCAAAATTCTGTTCTGCATTTTATTTAAGGAAGATACAGATGGTTCAATGATCTCTCTTCTGTAGTAAATTTAGACCCTTTATGATGTACACGTTAGTCAGAAATCACTTCTTGGAATCCTTTTTAAGTTTCCCTTGCCTTTCGGCAATGACTTCCCAGGATTTTCTCGATATCTCCCCTGCCCACCTGCTCAATAACATTTACTTGATTTACTCATTTTGCAACCTGCCTTTCACTGTTGTTGTTGTTGTTGTTAGTGCCATTGTGCACATATAGAGCAAACATGCACACACTCTTCAAGAACTCAACACATTTGGTCTTGACAAACTGTGATCCCATATTTCATTTTTAGCAGATACCTATTTCTGACAAGTATTTAAAAATACATTTTTACGTCAGTAAAATCTTGGAGTCATGCTGACAAAGTTGTTCAACCTGAGAAAATAAAACACGCCTGTTTCCTACCACTGACTGATTGATTTAATCTGCACTCATCACAAGAGGAAAGTGAAATGGCTAGGTGGATGCCTGATGAGACAGCTATTTCTAGCACAGACAGCAGCTTTGATATTGGAAATCTGGTATCATAACAGGTACAGCAGCTTTTCTGCTCCCTGGATTACCAGCCCCTTCCAAGAATTTTGTGATACATAGATTCCTTTTGTGGATTTATACCTTTCATGTCTTCACTTCCAAAATGTTGTAGATTATAGACTATAGAACAGAGAAAGAAATTAAAGGAATCATGCTCCATACATAGGTAATCAGTCATAGTTATTGAATGGAATGTAGAAAATTTTCTTTTGAATCAGAACATTTATTTATAAGATATGTGATTAAGAAATCTGTTACTTGGTAGATTTAAATATATTGAAACACTTACAGACTTTACTGTGTATTTGACATTTTTATTCTAAAAGCTTTTATCATTTCCATCAACAAAAAGATCATATTGAACCATTTGTTTTCTACCACACGCCAGGCAATCACAGGAGGCATTATTTCTGCTATGTTTGCTATAAGGCACTAAATATTATTAAAGTAGTTTGAATTCTTCCTAAGGTAATTTTTCCTGTTGTTAATATTGAGTTATTTCTATATTTATGCCATCTACAGAAATACTATTGAAAAATGAAAATTATACTAAAAGTATCTTGATCATTTTATATTTATAGTTATGAAGATTTTTTTTTACATTATCCATGGATCTTTAATTTAAAAAGCATGTTACCATGTAAATATTTGAATCTATCATATGATATGTTCTTCATAGATCAATCAATAGAAAATTTAAGGTGTGTCAACTTTTTCTTCCTTCCTTCACTACGTGCTACTTGTTATCCACAGATGAACACTGTAGTTTCTCTGCCCTGTCTTCCAGTTGGGTTCAGATGATGGTAGGCAACAAAAGGAGATCAGAGAAGGGGAACTGTGAGATTAAGGGCAGATATTCTCTTTCCTTGTGCCCATCTTGCTGTGATTTTTGAAAGTTCCTCATCAGCCACAGGTCTAGCCATGTGGTGCCTCTTTCACAGCTCCAGCTCTCACATGTCTTACGTCACATCACTCCTTATAACTCTTCTCTTGACATTTCAGGCTTAGCAGTAGGAATGGCTTCTAGTCTCACTGCCTGCTTATGGTTTCCTTAACCCTTCACATGCCTCTGAAAATAGTTCATTAACTGAATGTTCTCCAATAGAATAGCTTTAAGTATTCCTTCTCTCTTCCAACCAGAATACTGCTGAAAACAGAATCAGAAGTGGCCCTAGGAAGCTTACAACCCCTGTGATTAGAATTCTAATACTGGGTTGATCATATACTTAATGGGCATATGAATAACCATCTTCCTGGGAAAGATGGAACACTGATAATTTATATTAGTCAGTGGGCATCACAACTATTTAATTTATGAAGAAGAGGAGTGCTTCTTTCTAACAGCAAGGTGTGCAAAATGAAGACGTTGTAGCACTCAGTTGCCATGACAAAGGTGGTGATTGCAAAGAAGGGTTGGATAACAACTTATTACACTGGGAATGTTACCAAAAGAAAACTACAAGGTTAAGACCTTGGCCTCTCAGTTCAAAGCACAGGTAGAAAACCAGACAAACTCTCTGGTGTCCAAGAGTTTTGTAATTTTCATTACTCAGAATAGATAAGTTTGAAGATTCTGTTCCCAAACCTGACTGTGTGGGCTGCATTGTTGTAATACCAGCTAAATATGCAACCCCACCACATCTCTTGTGCTAAAGCAGCACATCTCAGGGTACGCTCTGGGGACCACTGGAGGTTCCTAAGATATTTCATAGGGTCCCTGAGGTCAAAATTTTTTTTAATAATAACAGTAAGCAATATAGATGAAATAAAGTCATTGTTCTAATAGCTAATGAGATGTGTGTTGGTGCATTCTTATGTATTAATATTTTCTGATTTAAATTTGAAATATTAAGTATGGAATATGTATTCTACATTAACAAAAGATCTTTGAGGTTATCAATAGCTTTTAAAAAGGGACCCTGAGACAAGGAGTTTGAGAATTTTTGGGCTAACATGAGGGCACTAGTTGGTAAGGAGTAATGTGATGTAAGACATGAGATGAGGCCATTTGGACAGATTTAGATGCCTCTGAGAATTGAAATGTTCAAACTTCCTTAAAGCTTATTTGCCAGTAGAATCCATTCCTCCCCCAGTACCTGAGAAAACTGGCATTCCAATGGAAAAAACAAAAACAAAAAAACCCTTCTATTGACTATACCTAAAGAACTTATCTCAAGAGAGTAACTATTCTCAACAACAGCTTTTTCTCAGACATGTGCACTCATATTTTCTTGAGGCATATTCCAAAGGTTAGATTCTGCCATAGTTGAGAAAAATTAAAGTGAAGTTTCCTTCAGGAAGAGGAAGTGATTACATGAAAGATTCAGCATCTTGCTAAATAGCATCATTAAAGAGGACTGAAAAGCATGTACAGGAATATAGTCTGAGGATATAAACCCAAGAAGAATAAAATATAAGTGGGATCAGGCTAAATGTCTTAATATGGATATGTTCATCCAGAATTGAAGAATTAAAGTGTTAGCTAGGATGCTTAGGAATGGGCTTAAATGTTGTGTTAATTATTTGAAGCTTGTACATAGCAGTGGCTACAATCAATCAAATTAAGATTACAGAACAACCCCAGTACACTAGAAAAAGGAGACTAACATTTGGAGCAATAAGACTGATGAAGTGGATCCATTGCATTCAGCTTGTTCAGCCACACACTAACCATGTCCACTGGGGGGACCCTCTTTGAGGCATTTAGAACTTCATATAGTGAGTGGAACCCTAGCATCCAGAAAAGCTCTGGGTTGTCTGTCCTCTGTACACTGGACATGAAAGGAGATCACCAGGAAATTGTTTTCCCTAGAAAAAATGAGAATAATAGCCAAAGGTCAACGTCAAAGACTATACTTGGTCTAAACAATTAATGATATACCTCCTTCATCAAGGCTCATCTGCCTACTCTGCTGGATATTCAATTTGATTTTAGTAAAGGCTAGCAGTGGGCCTCTGATATGGCACCATTCCCCAGGTGACCCACAGCTATCTAGCATCTGGTTGATTACATTGGACTACTTCCATCAAAGAGAAGGCAGGAGTTTAACATAACTGGGAATATATGTGCATTCTTTATGCCAATTTGCTATTCCTGACTGAAATTCTTCTTCCAGTAGGACTTCCAGAATGATGTAATCAACACCATGGAATCCTCTACAATATATCCTCCAAACAAGAATCTTAGTTTACATTAAAAGAAGTGCACCAATGAGGTCAGGCTTATGCAATCTCTAATTTTACTGAGTGCTCCATTACCTGGAAACATCTGACTCAACAGAATAGTGGAACTGTCTACCGGACTCATTAATGGCCCCAGCCATGGGATAACATCTTGTGAGACTGGATTGTTGATGTATAGGATATATTAATAAACTATTAATAGCAACAAATATATGGTGCTGCATATTAAGAATACTTGGGTCTGGAACTAATTGCTATTACCTTTGATAACTTGCAACGTTCTTCTTTTGAGACAAAGAAGACATCAGCCAGACAACTAAGGGCAGGAGGAGTGAATGAGTTTGGCACTTTAATTCTCCCCTTTCTTCTGTTGCCTCATTGATAGTTTGGTAGTTGTTGTGTTGTTCTGTGAGGACAGATTAAATCATGTGAACCCTAGAGCCTGATTTCAGTTCTCACTGGCCTCTTAAAAGACTATACTTTCCCTATGCCATTTGAAGGCTAAAAATGATTACAGCTCCTCCAGCTTTTCCCTGTCAATAGTCCTTGGAATTTTACCTTCTGTTAGTTATCAGAACTCTTTCCATATTTCCATAGATAACCTATAAAATTAATTCTATTTCATTAAATTCTTTGAGTGTTCTGTCTATTTTCCCCTATGACCCTAATTAATAGAATAAGGGACTATTTCAGGTACCTTGTATATATAATTTGGAATCACATGTATAAGACATCTTCAATGAACTTAAATATAACAGAGAAATAAGACAATGTTATATATGAAGTAATCATAAAATACTTAAAAATAATTATTTAACAGATAATTATGAGTATGTAGCTAAGGCAGAAATTATTTACTGTTTTAAAATCACAGAAATCTACATGGCAAACATTTGAATAGGACATAGAAATATTATTCCAATTTATACTGTGGTGATGCAGGTGTAGGGGTGAGGAATCCTCTAGATGTAACTAAAGGCTTGGAGAAGCATTAGCTAGGCACACGGTTTGGACCAGCCTGAGAGGTTAAACACTAGTGTGAAATGCATGCAAATTTAAATAATATGAACTTTAATATATGTTAAGAATAATGCTAACCAAGGTAATGAAGAGAATGGTATTATATTTCCTTACACTTTAATTTTAATTTCAGTAAAAGAAACTGTAATTTTGTATTTGTCACTCTTCACCCTTAGAAGTTCATTTTGTGAAACCCTATCAAGAAAAATATATATATTGTTGACTGTTTATATGCAAGGGTACCATATCTGTGGATTCAACTAAATGTTGATCAAAAGTATTCAGGAAAAAGAAAATTCCACAACGTTCCAAAGAGCAAAACTTGAATATTCTCTGTGCCATGTACTGCAATGAATCTAGGCAAATGAGATATGCAGCTATTGTATTAGGTATCATAAATAATCTAGAGATAATTTAAAGTATATGGAAGACTGCATTGGTTATATGCAGAATTATATCGGAATTCATATAAGGGACTTGAGTATCCATGGATTTTAGTATCCTCTGAAGCCCTAGAATCAATCCCCCATGTATATCATGGGATGACTGTATGCCTTCATTTCACCCTTTACAAACTGGCAAGGCACTTCGGAAACTATCTTGTCCAGCACCATCATTTTTTGTCATATGTTTTTACTGCCAAAAGTGCTGAGAACAATTTTAATGGCTGGTTTATCCATTTGTACAGAATAATGAGGAAATATTTTTGATGGATTACTTAATCCTTTTTTATAATATTCTGTGAAAATATTTAAATTTATCTACCTCTATAATCTAAGCACCAAAATATGAAATACAGTATTACTGTGTAATATGTGAGGATTTTTTTCTAAGTAAGAAAAATATACATAAAAGTACAGAATCATGTTGTTCATAAAACCAAATGCTAAATTATTATTGCTGGGTTGTTTACCAAGAATTTAATGAAAAGAGATAATAAGAAATTGCCTTGAACTCTAATTGTTTTACTACTGTAAACTCCTTAGGCAGTAATAAAAGGTATTTTTCCCAACTCTCTCCAGCCCAAAGGTTGCCAGGTCTTTCTGTTCTGAATGTCCAAGTATTACTTACCTCAGGAAATGGCTTTGGTGCTTCTAGGACCTGTGTCTGCCTGTGTGAGACGTTAACATTTTCATCTTTTTTTTTTTTTTTTTTTGAGAAGGAGTCTCGCTCTGTCACCCAGGCTGGAGTGCAGTGGCCAGATCTCAGCTCACTGCAAACTCCACCTCCCGGGTTTACACCATTCTCCTGCCTCAGCCTCCCGAGTAGCTGGGACTACAGGCGCCCGCCACCTGGCCCGGCTAGTTTTTTGTATTTTTTTAGTAGAGACGGGGTTTCACTGTGTTAGCCAGGATGGTCTCGATCTCCTGACCTCGTGATCCGCCCGTCTCGGCCTCCCAAAGTGCTGGGATTACAGGCTTGAGCCACCGCGCCCGGCCAACATTTTCATCTTTTAGGGAACCAGCAAGGTCTATTATTTTATAAAGGGAAAATAAAACTTTGTACTTAAGGAAATTGGGGGGAAAATTAGAGTAGCCTGTGGGTATTCCCCAAGAACTAAGAAGAAATACAAATTTGTATGACCTGGGAGAGAGATGAGGAAGTGTAGACACCTCCACTCCACTCTTACCTAGTGCTGAGGAAATGAGAAGATCTCAGAGACAAGAGCAGGACAGTAAAGAGAAAGACATCGTGAACTGAGGTATGGGCTTCAGGATCAATGGTAGGAATAGGTAAAACCACTATGGAATGGCCTAGTAAGTCTATACTAAATAAGAATTAGCAAGAGTGTTGAGCTGTCTTGTTATATGTCAGTCTTACAGAAAATTTCAAAATTTCAAATGGTAAATTTTGTAGCCCCTTGGATGTAGTATTTTCATCAGGCAATCCAGATAAGTATTCAACAGAAAACACACAAAAATATGAAAAGTCAAAAGGCAACGAAATTCTTATGTTCACACAAAAGATTATACATTTTTACTATTTTCTTGAGTAGTAAAAGGGCCCCATACTAAATCTTTTTTTTTTTTTTTTTTTTTTGAGATACAGTCTCACTTTGTTGTCCAGGCTGGAGTTAGGTGATGCAATCTTGGCTCACTGCAACCTTCATCTCCCAAGTTCAAGTGATTCTCCTGCCTCAACCTCTGGAGTAGCTGTGATTACAGATGTGTGCACCACCATGCCCAGCTAATTTTGGTGTTTTTAGTAAAGACGGGGTCTCACCATGCTGGCCAGGTGATCTAACCTCAGATGATTCACCTGCCTTGGCCTCCCAAAGTGTTGGGATTACAAGTGTGAGCCACCACACCCAGCTTCATACTAAATATTTATAAAGATTATGCTGGTTAAATATATTTCCAGATAATAAATAATATATCCAATATTTTAAAACATCTTCCATTTACAAAATGTCAAGTCTTGTGATGATTTAAAGAATAAACACTGTACAATAATATAGCTCTAGGTCTGTGCCTGAAGGTAAGAAGCAAAATGATGATGTACTCTCATATACTGTATACATAACAGTCTCTGAAGGAAGTAAACAAGTCATAAGAAATACGTGAGATTCAGTAGATGAAGTCCCAAAGAAAAGACACCTGTACTTAAAAGGAGAATGAGTCAAACAATTTCAATAGCAAGGTAAAATAGTAGAAGCTAAAAGAACTCGAATTTGCAAAATGTGGTAAGTAAAATTTCTAGAGCAGTGCTTCTTAAGCTTCTCAAATTTTAACGTGCATTTGAATTATCTAGAGTTTTGTTGTTGTTGTTTTTCAAGTGAAGATTCTGACTCAGTATTTCTGAAGTGATGTCTGAAATTTTGCCTTTTAGCAAGCTCCAAGGTGTTGTCAATGTGCTGATCTGTGGAATAAGGAGAGTCCTGATAACATGCCTATGACTATGTAACTATCAAAGGAGCAAGCTCCAGACAAATTAGCAGACTTCAACCATACAGACATGAGTTAGAAACATTCTGCAGTTGAAAACAAATTATCTGACAAATTTGTAGTCTGCCTTAAAATATTTCTCTCAGAAAATGGAAGAGGGAGTAAGAATATCGGTTAACTTACATTGAACCTTTATTATATGCTATGCATTGATTTGACTGCTTTTTATTTATTATTTCATCCAGTCTTCCTAAAAACCTTTTGAGACAGGTAATGCAAAGATTTTTTAAATGACTTCCAAAGACAACTAATGAACAAGACAATATATAAAGACATTAAATAAATTTCCACTTATGGAGAAATGTAATTCCACACAAATATATGATTATAGTTGTCTTAGTACAGAAATTCAAGTGAAAAAGACATGGTCATTATAGTAGACCAAATATTTAACATAAACTATTAGCATGTGGTCATTTTGAAACCAAACAAAAAGCTTGCTATGTTATATGTGTTATGGAGAGTTAGAGAATTTAGCAGGGACATTTCAAATGCAGTGTTTAGCTCAAGGGCTATAAATTTTCCACTGTGCTCTGTACTAGTTAGAGCATATTTGTTGTAACTTATTGGTAATTCCAGGAGCCACAAATCAGAGGTATTGACAAAATGATGTGCATTCAGAAAAGAATAAAGCAGGATTTTAAAGTAACTGAAAAGCAAACAGAACCTGAGTATCTTGAAGTCATTCAGCCTGTGGTATCACATGCGATATAATAAACTGATTCATTCAAGCTTCAATTTCAAGGAGTGAGAGTTCAGAGTTTTCCTGGGGGGCTTTTCATGTGCTGGGTTAACTCTCACTCCAAATTCCTACTTTTTCCCCTGAATTATAGATTTCCACTTCTGGTTCTGTTTTGTGAGGCTCTTGTCCTATTTCCATAATATTTTGCCTCATTACAGGCCACTGCTCCTTCTCTTTAATTCTCCAGAGCGCCATTAATACAAAGCTGTTGTATGTAACATCCTCTTTTTCTGAGGGATTAAGGATAATTCAGTGTTCAAAACACTAAAAATCCTACATTGCTCTTCTCCTCTAGGCATTTTAAAATAGGAGAAAAAATTAAATGAGTAAGGAAGTCTAACAAACCACTGGTTTTCTATGTAACTATTTTATTTCTATTTTAAATTATTTTCTTCTGGAGTAGATAATATAAGCATAGGGATATAACTTGAACAGTAATTCTCCTCCCATTTCATTTCCCAGACAACTACAGTCTTGTTTCCTAGAGGCAAACCTCATTATCTTTTATTGCATATTTTCCAGAGAGGATCTATCCTTTAAAATTTTGAAAAATAACAAATACTAAATTGAGTCCAATTTTTTGGTAGATTGCTCTAGGCATATTCTTAGCCTTTACGTTGGGTAATGAGATACTGGTAAAAGCCCAGCCCTCTAAAAACCTAAAACTCAACCACCTTAAAGTCATTTTGGCATTCCTCAAACAATAAATTTATTATCTGTAACCTCGTTATTCTCCAAGACACTTGTACCTTCCCTAGGGAGTCGTAGTCTCTGCAGCTTCTTATTCAGAATATTCTCTTTTCAAGAAAACTCCTCTCACTATATTAGTTCTTATCAAATCTTTTGTCTCAGTCTACCTGCTTACAATTTCAGTTACTTTATTTTACAGAACAATTTTACTACTCTTTAAATTTTTTTTTCCTCTTGGCTATCTGCAAAGGGCACTGTCCTCACATTAAACAAATAAATAAATAACAAACAAACAGGGACAACAACAGAGATAGTCTCTTTCTAAGAGGATTGCTTACTGCCCTCTTAAGTAATCTTTCAAGCAGCAGCCACTTTAAAAAATAAATCCCACCCCTTCTCTACCTCCAAGCAACCTCATTATTTTCTTCCCCTGGCAAAAGTTTGTAAATCACTATATAGTCTCCAGGACACAAATTATTTGCCTGAGTGACAAGAGAGCAGGGAGAGAAAATGTTATTTTCTCATAGAACATGGACATGGACACTAAGCTTAATCTAAGGGGTGCTCTCTTCCTCAGACAGAGTCCTTGATTCTGTGGAATTGCTTGTGCTCAGCACTAGAGAACAGAAAAAGTGCAACAGAGTGAAAAAAAAAAAAAGGATTAAAAAAAAGTGAGCATGATGTTAGAATAAAATTTTTCCTCACCTCTGGAAATCTTGCTTATTACACCTGAGCTCTCTTATTCAAATCCTTCCGGACAATTTAGGAAGCTGGATTCTGAGTCAGAGAAAATACTGGGCAGATGGCAGACCTCATGTAGCATGGATTGGGCAGATTTCCTTGCTACAGAGATAGTAGCATTAGAGTTAAATATGGTCAAAAGAGTGATCAGATTCATCATGTTAAATCCTTGACTTACTTCCTTTATCTTTCATCTACCCTGCAGCCTGAGTGGGGAGAAATCAAAAACATAAATTAAGTTGCATACATCCTAAGTAAAATAACTGTAAACCAAATATAGCAGGTTATTAAAAGAATAAAACTCAATGACAAATTAGACTTTATCCCAGAATAATGAAAGGATAATATTCCAATGAATTAATAATAAACAATTGGAAATCTAGTAATTCTAATCTCATCTATTAAAGCACTGCTAAATTGGCCTTATTTAGTATTCATTTATTATAGAAGCCTTTTAACAAATATAATATCTAAAAACTGCAAAAAACGTAAAACTATCTTAAAAAGCACCATCAAAGCAACACCAATCAGAATAATATCCTTTAAAGTTGTGAACAAAACCAGGAAGCTGCTATCTTTGCTACAATTTAACAATATTATTGTTTGGACGAACGGAGGCAAGATGGTGCACTTCCGGGTTCTTCTTCTTCAACTTTTCCCTTCCCGCGCACGCGAAAATGCAGCCAGCACCCAGGGAGGGTGCAGACCAGCCGGGCATGTGCCAGGTGACGTCAATCCGAAGAGACCAAGATTTACCTGGTCGCACCTGCGGAACGCCCCCCGACACGCCCGTGCCCCGCCTATTGCCCTCCCACTCCTAGAAAAGCTGCTCTGGAGGGACACCACGCGCTGCCTTCCTCAGTCCTCCACTCCTGTGGGGATGTCGGGACTGCAGGAACTCCGTCGGAGAGCCCCACCGGGGGACTCTGTCGGCCTTCTTTGCCGGAGGCCGACAGACCTCTTCCCCACACCTTAGGTGATCAAAATAAACTTGCAGTTTTGCTCCTACACTTGCCTACTCGCTGGTTCTTTTGTGCCCGCTCTGGTGGTATTAGAAAAACAAATCAATTATCAATTCCATTATTCAAGAAAGAACAGTCTATATGTTTTTGAAATTAAAAATTTGTCAGTGTTTGATAGGTTTAGTTATTAGAAATATCTGTGCTCTGTGAAAAACTATTTTAAGTTTTATAACTAGTAAGATTTGATTCTAAATCTAGAATTATGAAGAGAAAATGAGTAGAATCTTGCTGTTATATGTAATAAAGCATATGTTGGAAATACAGAAATAAAGGGATTACTGTAATAGACTAGTTTGTTAAGGAGAATTATGTATATACAGTATATATACTATATATAAATATATATACAAATATATGTATATATACACACATCACTATCACATGTACATAAAATGAATTTATAAAAAGCCGAATTTTCCAGCTAGTGGAAAATATAGGATAATTAGGAATTAAACGTTAGAAACAAATTGATCATTTCCTGATAACATAGGGAAAATCACTTCTAGATGATCATAAGGTCTAAGTGCAGTGGAGTAGAGGCATGAGATTCTAATAAAACAATCTGCAATTAACAACTCTGTACAGAAAAAAAAATTGCTGGGGGCTCTGTAGACTCATCAGAAGGAAGATAATGTTATAGAAGCAATAAACTTGGAGCAAGCAACTTGCATACAGTGAGTTTACTGTCTTATTGTGGCTTTACTCTGGGGAGATCAAGCCTGGTCAATAAATCTCTGATTAAGAAGTGATTTAACGGATTGGTAAAATTGGGATCAAGAGCTGGTTGCATTTACCTCAGCACCAACAGCTTCCCTCCCATTCTCCTAAGAATCTGATTTCCTGCAGAAAATATTTATTCTCTTCTGCTTTTCTCTCTAAATGTTGCAGAAACAGGTACTGGACTTTCAGAGGGACGCCCATGGTTGTTTAGATCTTCTAGCAGATAGATGGGCTGACTCACTCTTCTTGGGGTCCAGTCTTGAAATCCATACTACAGCCACATACTGAAAAGACTTCTTCTCTATTAGCTTTTATCAATAGCAAACATGATATATGATCGCTATCTGCTTTATTCTCCTGCCTTATCTTGCATTAATCTCCAGGATGGAACACAGGAGTGTCCTTTATTAGAATGCTCAATCCCACTATTTATTAGTAGAACTGATTTGGGCTTTGAATTTAGACAAGCTTGTTCTCCAACCCAGATTCTCATTTCTCCTTCTCAGATTAACATATTGGAGAAGTTTGTTTATGTGCCCTTGCTGACGTTTTTTTTCCTGAAAGGAGGAATAATAATCTCGTAGTTATTGTATCACTTGTTTGGAAATTCTATATAAAATTTAGTTCAGGACTGTAAGCACATAATAAGTACTTAATAAATATTAATCAATTCCCTTATCCTTCTACTCTCTTACAAGCAAGTCTGATTTCCACTAGTCAGGAACATTCATTGATGAGATTCTTATGACGGGAATTTGGAGTGTATTAGTGGTCTTCAAATCCTTTGTCTGTGGACCTGTGGGGAAAAGAGAGATCAGACTGTTACTGTGTCTATATAGAAAGAAGTAGACATAAAAGACATCATTTTGTTCTGTATTTGAGATGCTGTTAATCTGTGACCCTACCCCCAACCCTGTCCTTGCAAGAGACATGTGCTGTGGTAACTCAAGGTTTAACGGATTTTGGGCTGTGCAGGGTGTGCTTTGTTGAACAAGTGCCTGAAGGCAGTATGCTTGTGAAAAGTCATCACTATTCTCTTAATCTCAAGTACCCAGGGACAGTACACTGCCAAAGTTCGCAGGGACCTCTGCCTAGGAAAGCTAGGTATTGTCCAGGGTTTCTCCTCATGTGATAGTCTGAAATATGGCCTCGTGGGAAGGGAAAGACCTGATCATCCCCCAGCCTGACACCCGTGAAGGGTCTGTGCTGAGGAAGACCAGTACAAGAGGAAAGAAGGCCTCTTGGCAGTTGAGATAGAGAAAAGCATCTGTCTCCTGCCTGTCCCTGGGCAATGGAACATCTCGGTGTAAAACTCGATTGTATGTTGTTCACTGAGATGGGAGAAAACCGCCTTAGGGCAAAAGGTGGGACTTGCTAGCACAATGCTGCTCTCTATGCACTAAAAAGGTTTATGGAGATGTTTGCATATGCATACCAAGGCACAGCACTTTTCCTTAAACTTATTCATGTCACAGAGATCTTTATTCATACATCTTACTGCTGGCCTTCTCCCTGGGATGATCCTATTATCCTACCACCTCCCTTTTTCTAAGATGGTAAAGATAATGATCAATAAATACTGAGGGAACTCAGAGACTGGTTCCTCTGTATGCTGAGTGCCCGGTCCCCTGGGCCCACTTTTTCTTTCTCTATACTTTGTCTCTGTGTCTCATTTCTTTTCTCAAGTCTCTCGTTCCACCTAACGAGAAACGCCCACAGGTGTGGAGGGGCAGGCCACCCCTTCATGGACCCATACTTAAAAAAAATCATTTAGTTCCTCATACATTTTAAAGTTGAAATATAAAATTTTTTATCATATGTTTAAATAGTTGCAAAGGTTGTATCTTCTAGCATACTATAAATATATGCACTTCAAAAATAATTACAGTGTATATTATCCTTTTAGCTATATCCAGTAGAATTTAAAACCTACAATGTTATATGGACAAGGTCTTTACATGAG
>NW_016814795.1:112608-116458 GCF_001698545.2 Rhinopithecus bieti | reverse complement strand
AATTTATTGTTATATCTATTTTAGTACAGAATGAAAGAATTGATACCTTGACAATTTTAAATGTGAAAAGTACCTTTTTTGGAACTATGTCACTTAAAGCAATAAGTGAAAAGAAATATTTATGATGCCTAGATTATAGCATTAGTTTAATTTTCCCTTTGTATGGTATACTAGTGTTTTTGGTTTCAGGTCAATAGACAATAGTAAGATTTAGAGTGGGCAAAAAGTAGACCATTATTTCATAAAAGATACAAAGCCATGCCATTCTTTCATAAGGGCAATTGTGAAAGGGCTTCTAGAAAAAAAGAAATCTTCAAAGCAGATCTCATTCTCAAAGTTAGTTTTAAGAAACTGGGTGAAGGTACCAGGAGGAGTGAATTAGAAAGATAGAACTTGGTAGTCAGAGTGTGGGAAGCTTGAAGTCGAGATTATGGAGGTGGCATAAAAATTGTAACAAAGTCTAGAGCGTGATTATGTAAATGGTAGGTAGAAGTGAATTGAAAATAACTTCGTTGTCTTTGAGATCAAGGGACTGGATGTTCTACATGTGTATTGAAAGCAGGCAGCTTTATTATAGATACAGTGGTGGATAAAAAGACATGAAATGTGGTATAATCTAGTGTTAGTATGATCAAAATAACTTTTTTGTTGTCGTTCTCCTGTTTGATTGGTTTTGTTTTTCTAAAATAGGAGTGAGGAATAATTATCAGGAAGTAGCAATGAAAAGCAAGAATAAAATCCCCTTACTAGACTTAATGTTACTGGGTATACAACAAACAATAATAAACAAGACAACAACCAGATGAGAAGAATGCTGAGAAAACATTCATTTACTCACTAGGAAGTCCCACAGTGTTCTTCGATATGGACTCTTGGCATTTTAGGCAGAACAAATCTATAGGAACATTGAAGCATCAAGGCCATTTAGCATTCCTGACTCCTGTCTACTAAATGCTGGGAGAGCTGCTGACCACGTGGCAGACATTCCTCCAAATATTTCTAACCCCATGCATTGGGAATCTCTCAGAGCCAAAGGGATCCCTGAATTAGAAGTTGTTGACCATTTGGGGGATTTTGTATGTTATGACAGACTGTAATTTCAGATGGACTAACAAAAGGTTTGAGAAATTCTGGCTTTGGCAGTCTACTAGAGGCAATACAGAGATACGGAGGGAGGAGAGCTGGGGCAAGGAGGACTGGGAGGCTTGGCTTTCTGGTACTGATTGCCCTAAATAAGGATGTGGGGGCTAGATGGAATTTTGTTGATGAGCTCTTAGAAAGTGGTGAGTGGTAGGTTCTAATTGAAGCTTCCTTGTGGAATTCTTAGGAAGTTTCCAGTGGTGAGGCAGATAGCACAGGCCTCAGGGAGTTTCACTGGGAACATTTAGCAATTGATGGATCCTTACTCTAGAAGTAGGCAAGATGCAGCTAGCAAAGGGACAGCCTAACTGATGGAAACATAGTGAAAAAACATGTATTAGCAAGACTAACCAGATGTTTATTATTTCAAAAGAAATATATCTTAACTTACATTGTTTTATGAGCCCTCTTTCACAATTTCGTGATTTCATACTTCAAATCCGGTTTGGAGCATTAATCATATGACCCAGGGTAATAATTCCTGTTGGACAGCTGTACTTCTGCTATGCTGTTTTGGGCTGTTTTAACTTACCATGTCAAACCCTTCTGCAAACTGCTACCAAGTCAGGATATCCTGATTGCAACTTGTTAGAAATCAAAATTCCAGTACTTCATATATGAGGTGAATGTTTTGCCTAAATATGATTCATTTCATATGCTTCTGAATTTTAATTAAATTTAAATTTAAATAACTTAAACCTAATTGACTGTAAGATTTTAAATTAAATTTAAATTCCCAACTTAGCTGTTTTTTATTTCAATTTAGAATTTTAATTTATCTCAAATATAAACTAATTTAAATTGATTTAAAAAACTCAGATATCTGTTGGATCCAATTTGGATTGGCCTGCTTCCATTTAAAGCCATAGGACCAGATGAATCACTTAAGAAGATGATACAAAAGGGAAAAAAAGAATTTAAGGAGAGAAAACTGGGATGTCCCACCATTCACAGATCTGGTAGAAAAGATAGAGTTATAATCTACCTCAAAAGGAAACTTGTGGGGTTGCTTGAAATCTGGAAGCTGAAAGAAGGATGTTTTAAGCAGTTAGTAGTTTATTTCTTTAGCTGGAGGAGGTCTGTGGGCCAGAGAAAAGTCAAGGTCTTTCTCAAAGACAGATTTACGAGGTCCTCCATGTCCTGTGACAGTTTGGCAAAAGGATCCTAAAATGGCTGCGTTCTCCTAGTTCGCGAGTCTTAAAGCAGCCTGGGACACCTGATAAATTAATTGTCACCTGATTAACTAATGCATGATAATTGAATTAATTATTATCACCTGATAAATTATTATATGAATACATAAATTATATTCAGATTATTATATAAATTATTAAGAGTTATTAAAACCTTTCAAAGGTTGTCTCTTTCCTTAGAGTCTGGGTCTAATTGATGTGAGCATGTAGGGATTAAAGACAGATTTAGACACAAATTAGACTCGTTGGCACACAGAAGCAAGGAACACCTGGATACTAAAAGGTAATTGTTGTCTTTCACGCATGTCCATATAAATTTTTTATCCAGTCATCTGGAGGGTTTTACAAGCTTGGTATATTTGGCGTCTTATATCCTGCAGGTCCAAGATGTTTTGTTAATTACTTTTTTTCTTAGAATGGCTGATACTTGAGTGGCTATCTGTAGAATAATGTTCATGAAATTCCTATTATTTAAAATTTTTAGTAATAGTTTTCCACAAAACATCCATACACTTTCAGACTCATTTATTTCAAAGTTGCTGCTCATTAATGGATTAACATATAATTTTCTAATTTGAACATAGTAATTATTGCAATTTGTGGCATCTCAGATTATTATTATTATACTTACGACTTTTAGTCTGTCACAGATGCTTTGACTAATTTATTACTATTTCAGTAATAATTAATTACTATTAGCTTTGTCGTATCCTAAAGCAATATTATTTACTTTTATGTAACGCCTACTCCCTCAAAAATGCATAAAATTAGATGACAGGAATATACGTGAGTGATATTTAATTTAATTCTCTTCATGAATAAAAAGAAAAATTCCTCTAGGCATAAGGAAGAGCTAAAGAAATGTTATATTAAAAATGTTAAACTCTATATATTGTATCTATATTTGATATCCAAACAATTACTTTATTTGACAAGAACACGTCCCACAAGACACTTTGGATCCGAACAGCTACTACCCCTTCCTAGTATTAACATAATTACTATTTCTGTTGGTAGGAATGTTAAAACAGGCATAATGTTCAAAAATCTGTTATGTCTGTGAATAATTCTATATTCATTTGCCTGTAGGTTAAACTCATAGAAACTTCCTGTTAAGCTAATTCTTCTCCACAGGAGAATAAATCAATATAGAGATGCATATCATTAGGAAAGTAGCTTTCTGATACATATGTATTCATTTAAAATGGTACTTGGTAGATTTCAATAGTTATTTACATACTTGCTCTGCTTGATATAGAGAAAAATATTGCCCTCCTCTTAGATTTTGTATTACAGCATTTACTTTGTTCTGTGATTTCAACCTATCAGAGTAGACTAATTAAAATTATTTTCTTTTATTATATATTTTATTACTTTCCCTCCAGTGGACTTACCACAGATCTTGCTTGCCTAGGTGCAAGCAAGAAGGATTTGTAGGATTATATAAAATTAGTAATAAAACCAACTGAAGCACAGTTATTTTATTATAATGCACCAGCAATTCTAAAATGATAAAT
>NW_016814795.1:77365-109197 GCF_001698545.2 Rhinopithecus bieti | reverse complement strand
AATTATAATTCAATTTAATTATAATTATATTATAATTAAAATAGGTATAAATATCTATTTATGGAGGGAGGGAGGGAAAGATAAAGGAAATAATCTTAATTATATATAGCATATATATTTCAATAAAAGAATTGTAATTGCCTTCCTTGTTTTCTAGACATTATGAATTTATTTTTAGTTTGCACATACAGCACTGATATTTTATTAATTTTATTTCGTGATTGATACTGAAGAGAATTTGTCATGAGCAGGTTAAAAATGATCTGTTCCATCTATCAGTGTCATATACACTAGTAACACCATTCTATTCCTCCATGTCTTCCATCCTCCTTCTTTTCTCAAATATATTCTTTGTAACCAGTGTGTACTAGACACCAAAAAGGTTAAACATCATATAAAATATACATGTCAACTTTAGATTATTCATAATAAATAGAATCATTTTCAGATGTACTAAGGTGAAAATAATGCTAATTTGTAAGAATAAAATTACAATTAATTAATAAAAATATCTCTATAGAAATACGGTTGAAGTAACTTGGCAAAATACAGAAACTGTAATAATTTATTGGTACTTGCCAATACTCATCCGTATTCACTTATCAGGCTTATAACTCAGGTGACTATATGTTCCAATTTGCATTGAACTGTTCAGGTTTGCTTGGGATAGTCCCAATTTATGTCTGTCATTTTGATATAATTATTGGTAGTGTTTACTTTCACTTTCAAAAGTGTTCTAAATTAGGCAATGAAATAATAAATGGCCTCATGAGGTCAATCCTTAATATTTGTGAGTCTAAAAGAAGAATGAACGTAAAGGTGCATATGCCATATATAAAATATTTTGAGGTTATAAATCAGTCACCTATTAAGCTATATTATTTTTCCTGGGTATAAGCACATTAACAATAAAATCTAAAAATATATTTAAACCTATTATTTTAAAAAATGCAATTGAAAGTCAGCAAAATATTCATAACAACTGAATTTGATTAGTATTATTGCACATGTCTAGTTGTTCTGTTTATGGCACAAATATGATACTTTGATAAGTGATAACATACAAAATACATAATTCATAGATTATTTTATATTTACCCCACAAAATGTGTGCTCTTTGAGAAAACTCACTGTTGTAATACCTTTTAACATAACTTGTGTTCTATTGACAATACGATAAAGTTCAACGTTTTTCAAGTCACAAAATGTTTCTTAAATAGTTTTATTAGCTTCATGCTGTAAATCATTGCAAATAAAACCATTAAAATTCTTATGTAACATTTTAGTTTATACCTAGATTTTACTACTCACGTTTAAGCATCTTAGTGTAATAAATTTTGTTATTGTAAAAACATTACAAAATATTTCATGTATCTTACAAGTTAGCACTTATTAATATAATTCAAATAGTACTGTAAAACAAGAATCACTCTTCATGTGTATTACATTCAGAAGTATATTTTTAAAACTCTGAGTGCCATATGAATTTTTAATAATGTGGAATGTTCCTCAGCTGCCAATAGCAACTGCTGTGAATATAAACTTATTGGACAATAAATGTAAACTTTAAGATAAGCAAAATATTATTATCACACTCAACATTACTGGGAAATATTACTTTGCTATTCAAGAATATTTTATATTCATTCTTTCAAAAGAAAATTATTTCCCAGTTAATTATGTATTATCCTTCCATTGCTTCTGCCTGCAGTTCCGATAGCCCTTGCACCCTAGGCAGTGTCTGTTTCTGGTACTGGTTGCAATAAACATCCCACATGATCTAGTCCTTGGCTACTTCTCCAGTGGTCTTCCAGTCCTTTGCTAGCCATCTTCTCATGTGTTCAACTTACCATGATTATTCCATTATCCAGGACTGCAAATCTGGTCTTTCTGTTTTCTGGAAGGCAATTTCTGTTGGTCTTGTGTAGCTTCCTTTCTTGTTCATCAGGTCTTAGCTCAAATGCCACCTCCACTTGGGAATCTTCTTGCCTACCTGTTGTTCTTTTCTTTGAATATAGCACGGTATCGCATTGTCTTATTTTAGTTATTGCTATGGTCTGAATGTTTGTGTTCCCCCAAAACTTCTGTGTTGAATCCCAATTACCAAGATGTTGGTATTCCAAGGTGGGACTTTTGGGAGACAATTAGGTCATGAGGTCTCCAGAATATGGATAGTGCCTTTATAAAAGAGGCTATAGAAAGCCGCTTTGCCCCTTTACCATGGAGGACAGAACCACAGCAAGAAGGCACTGCCTATAAAGAATCGGCCTATGCTGGTTAATATTAGGTGTCAGCTTGATTGGATTAAAGTCTGTCTACAGAGCTGGTAAAGTATTGTTTCTGGGTGTGTCTGTGAGGGTGTTGCCAGAGGGGATTAACATTTGAGTTAATGGACTGAGAAAGAAAGACCCATCCTCGGTGTGGGTGGGCACTATTCAATCGGCTGCCACCATGGCTAGAACAAAGCAGGTGGAAGAAGGTGGGATAAGTTGGCTTGCCGAGTCTTCCAGCTTTCAACTCTCTCTCAGGCTGCATGCTTCCGACCATTCCTCCTGCCCTCGGACATCAGACTCCAGGTTCTTTGGCCCTTGGATTCATGGACTTATACCAGTGGTTTGCTGGGGGCTCTCGGGCCTTTGGCCACAGTCTGAGGGCTTCACTGTCAGCTTCACTACTGAGGTTTTAGGACTTACAGCCACTACTGGCTTCCCTGCTCCTCAGTTTGTGGATGACCTATCGTGGGACTTTGCCTTGTGATCGTGTGAGCCAATTCTTCTTAATAAACTCCCTTTCATACATACATATGCCCTATTAATTCTGTCCCTCTGGAGAAGCATGACAAATACACAGCCCTCACGACTAGCTGCTGGTGCCTTGATCTTGGACTTCCCAGCTTCTAGAACTGTGAGAAATAGATATATTTTGTTTATAACTTACCCAGTCTGAAGTATTTTGTTCTAGCAGCCTGAACAGATTACGACAGTTATTTACATCTTTTGTTTCTATATAGTATTCATTTATTATTGTTATTTGTGTAATCCTTATTTACCCATGAGAATCTGAGGGTTTTTAAAAATTATTATTATACTTTAAGTTCTAGGGTACATGTGCATAACTAGCAGGTTTGTTACATATGTATACTTGTGCCATGTGGTGTGCTGCACCCATCAACTCGTCATTTACATCAGGTATAACTCCCAATGCAATCCCTCCCCGCTGCCCCCTCCCCGTGATAGGCCCCGGTGTGTGATGTTCCCCTTCCCGAGTCCAATATCGCAAGAACAGAGAATCTGAGATTTGAGTGTACTTTGGTATCTCTGCTGAAACTAGAACATGTATTAGGTGCTCAATAAACATTTATTATGGAATAGCACCCTGTTATCTCAATTTTCTTTATTTCTGTCTTGGATTATTATTTAGTGAGGATGAAAGAATAATTAAATGCCTACTGCACTTATTACAAGTTGTCATATTAATTGGGATTCTACTTTAAGTAAAGAAAATGCACTGTAATTACAATAAAAATCTATGAAATTCTATTCAGTGAATGAAATAGAATTGGCTCAGAAAAGGTTGTAAAGAGAAAGTATTAGAGAAACACAAATCCACTACTTCACCCTATTTGCATACTATACCTCCAAGTTCCTGAAGAGTCTCAACAAAGTTCCAATTCTATGACGTAATATAGGGAAGTAACTGTGATTTAATTCATAGACTTAAGTATGTTTTGTTGTAGACGAGTCTTAGAAATAGTTGGAGACTTCTTTACACTTGAAAAACTAAGGCAGGCTTTATATTCTGACACTGTCATCACGAAAAATGAATAAAAAAGAGGCCCTAACCATTAGAAATAAGTACCTTTGAGACTTTTTATAAAGTGAACTTCATTTACAACCTTTACAAGCAAAGACTATGGAGACAGACATCTTTGGTCAAAATAGCATTTCTATCACATAGCTATGGCAGGTTACTTAGCCTCTCATCAAGAAAAACAGTTGTGCATGAGTATTAAATGGATTAATACATGTAAAGTATTTAGAACACCATAAATGTGTATTCGTAGTTTAATAACACATAATTGATATATTTATCTTTTATACGTTTTTGATTATTTTAACCTTGTGAAGTATGACTAAGGGTGGTGTTATTATTCTAATTTTCTAAAATGAAATTTTGAATCTTAGAAAAGCAAATGATTTTTTTCAGGTCAGGACAATGGAGTTAGAAAAAAATATGTTCACTCTTTCACATCGTTTGCTACAATGGATGCATTGAGAGGGTTGATTTTAATATTAAGAAACATTTTACTTAGTTCTTCTTTTCTAGAACCATTTATGTAACCTGTAATTGCCAGTATTTTTGTGTCACAATCTTGTGACTCATGAATGATGTGGACAAGAGCTCTGATTAAAAGGAGTTGTTATGTAACATGGGAGTTGTTGAAATTATCATGTTCCTAGGAGAATATCATCAATGGCTCCACAAGAACAGGGGCAAGGCCAAGGGAACATCATGTGTTTAAAGCACATACCCAAGGCCTTATTACACGTACAAAACAACTAACCATTTTTTTCTTCTGAGTAATTGCTGCCTTCTTCCCAATGATACCTGTTTCTTTATATTCTCCCACCTCATAAACATAAATTTCTAAGATACCAAATTTCCCCCAATTCTTAACAAAATACAATTTTAAATCAGCCCTCACTTTCCTTCTCTCACCTTAAAATTACCCAGCACAAGCCAAAACCTTATAAGAAACACCCTAAGATTCAATTCCTGTATGTGTTGTCTCCTGCTGCAGTCAACCCAAACTCTGTTTTTAAAATATGTATTTCCTGTGAGCTGTGATCAGCGGGCTTTAAATTGTCCTTTAGCTCAAATAACATAGAAAGTGATAAAGCAGATTTGCACACTGTGGGCACAGCTTCATTTCATCTCTCCCTGTATTTGTACTACTACATTGTAGTCTAATGGACCAGAGCTAATCATTAATTAACTTACCAGCAAGAAAGTTAGGAAAGATGGTATTTTATTTGAACTAATATGATTTTAATAGACCAATAGTTTGTCTTAAAAAGTGTAATCTCAGCACTTGGTGAGGCCAAGGCAGGCGGATCATGAGGTCAGGGGCTCGAGACCAGGCCAGCAAACATGGTGAAACCCTATCTCTACTAAAGATACAAAACATTAGCCAGGCATGGTGGCATGTGCCGGTAATCCCAGCTACTCGGGAGGCTGAGACAGGAGAATCCCTTGAACCCAGGAGGCAGAGGTTGCAGTGAGCCAAGATCACACCATTGTACTCCAGCCTGGGCCACAGGGTGAGACTCCATCTCAAAAAAAAAAAAAAAGTATATTCTGTTAAATGTCTTAGATTGATGCTTTACTCTGATTGCTCTGTTTAATAGCCTATGTCATCTATGAGATTAAAATACACACACGTAATGGAGCACTATTCAGCCATTAAAAGAAAATGAGATCTGGCCTGTAATGCCAGCACTTTGGGAGGCGAGGCGGGCAGGTCACCTGAAGTCAGGAGTCCGAGACCAGCCTGACCAACGTGATGAAACCCCCGTCTCTACGAAAAATACAAAAATTAGCTGGGCGTGGTGGTGGGCATGTAATCCCAGCTACTCGGGAGGCTTAGGCAGGAGAATTGCTTGAACCCAAGAGGCGGAGGTTGCAGTGAATGGAGTTCGCACCACTGGACTCCAGCCTGGGTGACAGAGCTAGCTCAATAAATAAATAAATAAATAAATAAATAAATAAATAAATAAATGATGAGATCTTGTCATTTGCAACAACAGGGATGTAACTGGAGCTCACTACGTTAAACAAAATAAACCAGGCCCGGAAAGACAAAGTTCACATGTTCTCATTTATTTGTGAGAGCTAAAAACTGAAACAATTAAACTCATTAGAGATACCGAGTGGAATGATGGTTACCAGAGGCTGGGAAGAGTAGTGCGTGGAGGCAGGGAGTGGGTATGTTTAATGGTTACAAAAAAAAGTAGATAGAATGAATACGACTTATTATTTGATAACAGGGTGATTATAGTCAACAATAATTCATTATACATTTAAAAATAACTAAAAGAGTATAATTGCATCGTTGGTAACACAAAGAGAAATGCTTGAGGTGATGGATACCCCATTTACCCTGATGTGATTATTACACATGGCATACCTGCATCAAAATGTTCCATATACCACATAAATATATATACCTACTCTGTACCCCAAAATTAAAAAATTTAATAAAACAATTTTAAAAATTAAAAAACACTTAACAGTTCTTTGAATTTTTTTTAGATAAAGTACATTTACAGGTTTGTTAAAGTGGTATATTGCACTCGGGTAATCTACATAATACACAATAAGATGTTCAACCCATGCCCTCCTCTGTCCCACCTCTACTATTAATAGTGGTGTCTTTCGTACCCATGTTTATGTCCACGTATGCTTAATGTTTAGCTGTCACTCGTAAGTCAGAACATGTAGTATTTGGTTTTCCATTCCCGTGTTTATTATGGTCTCCAATTCCATCCATGTTGCTGCAAAGGACATGATTTCATTTTTTAAAGAATTTTTTTTCTAGATTTATTTTTTTAATCAGGGCTCAAACTGTAATCCATAGATACATGATGATATTAAACTGAGATTATAAAATTACCAAATACTGAATTATTTTTTAAAAAGGTCATTGGAGTGTGTAATTTTATTTAGCAGTATATAAATTCGTATTTTGTGAAATTAGTTAACTTTAGAATTTATAGTCTGTCACATTTGGGAGGATGCTGTCAAATCCACCCCTCCTTCTCTTTCCTTTGTGTTTCTGCTTGACAACAGTGATATACCCCTGGCAAACACAACTTTAGTACACTAAAAAAATTAAAACAGTCATTGCTATATGGTCTAAATATATGTTAGTCAGAGTAGCGTTTAGAAGTTCTTTTACTCTATTTTTTTTAAAAATATTTTGCCTTGTGTTTCTAGTTTGNTCTTTCCTTTGTGTTTCTGCTTGACAACAGTGATATACCCCTGGCAAACACAACTTTAGTACACTAAAAAAATTAAAACAGTCATTGCTATATGGTCTAAATATATGTTAGTCAGAGTAGCGTTTAGAAGTTCTTTTACTCTATTTTTTTTAAAAATATTTTTGCCTTGTGTTTCTAGTTTGTTTTTGCTTATAAACTTTATTAGAAGTTTTTTCAAAGTGCTTATGCTTTCAGAATAATCCATGGGGTTAGCTCACCAACATCTTTATTACTTAGTGAAAATATTATTGTTCTATAAAAGTTCAAGAATAGAGAAATCTTTTTGGCCATAACAGAGTGAAGAATTCAAAATGGAGACAAATCGCCTTAACCCACCACTTCCTAAACACTCTCCATTTCCTCAGATTAATGTTTTTTTTTTTTAAATTGGAATTTCTTATTCTATCTGATGACTATGGAGATGAGGAATAGTGGTGACCTTTGGGTGGCAGGCTACAGTACATTATGAAATGAAGCTGCAAAACATGATAATACCTCTGTTAGAAGAGCCCTCAGAGATAATAAGTGTCGTAATTCTATTACAGATAGTGATCAGGTTATTAACTTTAGGTAGAGGCACAACTTACTTATAGTTTATTGAATTTTAATCTGATTCTGTATTTCTGCATGTTAAACCGAGCTACACAACAGGCCTGTCGTTTCACTAAGAAATACCGTAAACCTGAGAAAAATATCCATTAGCAAAAGGAAAAACAAGGACCCATTATCGTTCAATGTTAGCATTAAAGCTGAACCTGAAAGAACCTCATCACTTTAAATCAGAAGCTGAGCGAGTAACATATTTGAATCCCAGTGATTTATCATCAGTCTAGATTCTAGTACCAGGACTAGGTGACTCAGAAGTGGTCACACAGGGTAGCTGGAGTCAGGGCGGTGATGGCAGGACCTAGCAGACCTAGCATCTAATTTTCCTCACAGCATACACAGTATAAAACTAAATTTACTAATATTATTGGGCTATATTTTAGGTTTTAGACAATGTCTCCTGGTAGCATTACAAATTTAAAAAAAATCCTTAACATTTCTGATTAGGCAGACTGAAATCCACAAAAAATGGCACATCGTTAGTAAGCATTCTATCTTCCTTTATGGGAGAATATTTGAAGTGTAAGACCAAAAGATGGAAAAATACAATTCTATTTTAAACATAATAAAGCTTAGATGGGGCAAAGAATTTAGAAACATAAATTTCAGCATTTCTATGAGATCATTGCATCAAATATTATTAAAGTTTAGATTTCAAGGGTGAAATGCAGGTCCTATCTAAATTCTTTTTTTCTTGCAAATTCATTATCTTTCTCAGTCTCAAAGGACCTGGTTGTGATGTGCTTACAAATTGAATTAATACTTGGGAATTTATTCAACACACAAGTTTGTACTGTGTGCCAGAAATTCTTCTAGTTGTGGGGGCTAGAGCAATACTCTGTGGAAACATGTGTCAAATGTACATCTGCTCCTGCATTATGGCAAAGTCATATTCTACAAAGGCAGAAATATTTTTAATGTCCTAGAGAGCCTCTTAATCAAAGGGTAGCTGACCAAGTATCAGCTTAAATATCATCTCTCCAGAGATGGTTTCTCTCACCACTCTTCCTAAATTAGAATTGCACTGTTATTTATTCTCGATTCTCCTTCCTTCAAGCATTCAATTGATCTCAATTTTGCTTTTTATTTTCTGTATACCCATTATACTTTAAGCTTCTGAGATCAGGAACCAAATCACGATTAGTCAGCAATGTGACTTGCATTTAGCACTATGCCTGCCCCAAAGCACGTTTATTTTGTCTTCATCTAGGGTTTCAACAACATTTTAGTTTTGGCCATGGTATTATATATCATTTTGACGGTACAGGATGGGTTTTTTAAAATTAACTTTTGTTTCATTTGTGTTGAGTCACAACCAGAGGAGGAAGTAAGGAAGAAAAGCAATGTCTGTCACATGTTTCTACATGCTATTTCTTTTTTTAAAGAACAAAAGAAATAAAACTTTATTTGTTATGAAAGAATTGCTCATGATAACAAATTTTAATCTACAGAAAAAAGCTTTAAACTTTTAAAATTTTGAAATAATTATAGATTTACAGCAATTGCAAATATAGTATAAAGAGGTCTTGTGTACCCTTTCCCCAGTTTTCTTCAATGTTCACACTTTACATAACCGTAGTAAAACATCAAATTCAGGAAAATGACATGGGCACAATATGTGTAAAGCCATATATCATGCTATCACATGTGTAAATTCATTTGAACACCACCACAGATACAGAACTAGCCAAACACCACAATGGTCTCCCTAATGCTACCCCTGATAGTCACACTCACTCTCCTCCCCACTGCCTTCCATGAACTCTGACAACCACTAATGAGCTTCCCACTTCTATCACTGTTTTTGAGAATGTTATATAAGTGGAACTATATGGTATGTAACATTTGGGATTGGCATTTTCAGTAATCATAATGACCTTGAGATGTGTTCAGATTGTTATTTGCATACTTTCATTTCTGAGTAGTATTTCACTGTATGAGTATAACACAGTTTATTCAACCATCCACCCACTAAAGGGCATCCAGACTGTTTCCTGTTATTTTGCTATTACAAATAGAGCTGCTGTGAATAAGTACATAAAGAATTTTGTGTAGACACAGTTTTCATTTCTATTTTATTTATATATTATTTTCAGTGTTCCTTTTATTATTTCTAATAAAATAAGTAAAAGCTTTATGAAAAGTGACTCACTATGAAATATTTGAAGCTATAGAAAAATTTAAAGGAAAAACAAAGATCTACATTTCTACAAATGAAAGTCACTATTACTCCATTGGTATTTTTCTTTGCATATTTTTTTTTACTTTTAATGTACAAGATTCTTATGCTGTGTATAAATAGTTCTAGTTATAATATATAAATGCAATATCATTCTGGATTTTTTCTTTACTATTATAAAATAACGATTATAAATAAAGAATGAAGGAAAGATACTCACATATACAAATAAACATAATTTATTTGAAATGAAGCATAATGGTAAAATATATGCCCCCAACCCCACTACTCAGTGTAAGAAATAGAACATACCATTACCACTGACACTCCCTTTGGGTCTCTTTGTTTTATTCATTTATTTTAGATTTTTTAAAGAACATCTTCTCAATCATATTACTAAAAGCAGATGTCATGTTTCCTAGACAAAAATTTAAATAAGGAGATGTAAGAGACCCACTGGTTTTGTAACTCACCATGGTTGGTAATACATACTTTACTCTTCTTCTCAATGCCTTAAAAAATTTTTTTACTGAAACCATCAAAATTGTCTTCCTTTGAGAATCCACTGATTTAAGTCTCTTTCAAGTAAAGGGCCAGTTAGTGTTAGACTATGGTAGATCTTTACAAACCAGTGGAATTAAAAATCTTACCTGTGAGTATTTTTTTGTAGTTTTTGTTTGTTGTGCACTTAAAGAAGCTGATTCATCTTTTTTTTTCTACTTTATTATTCAAAGGAATGCACTGTTCTTGAATTGTGAATATAACATTTTTGGGTATAAATTAGTTTCATTCTATGTGTTCCATCAGAAAGCTATTTTGATTAAAATTATACTGAAGTACATGATGTTTACTTTTTTCTACGTATTGAACTTTTGCTAAATATTATTAGGTTTATATAGTTCAAACTATAATTCTCCAATTTTTCAAGGAATATGAAATTTATATTTACACATATCTGTTTTTTTTCAAATTTTGTCATGCCAGACTCTTCCTTACTCCCAGAAAAACTATTATTGGTAACAACAAAAAAAGAAAACTACAGGTTTGATGAACATAGATGCAGAAATTGTTAACAAAATACTAGCAAGACAAATTCAACAGCACATTAAAAAGATCTTTCACCATACCAGGAATGCAAGGATGAGTTCACTATATGCAAATCAAAACAGCATGCTACATAAAATTAACAGAATGAAGAACAAACATCATATGATCATTTGAATAGATGCAGAAAAAAATTCAACAAAATTCACATTTCTTTATGATAAAAATTCTCAACAAATGAGGTGTAGAAAGAATGTACCTCAACACAGTAAAGGCCATATATGACAAACCTACAACTAACATTATACTGCATAGAGAAGAGTTGAAAGATTTCCTCTGAGATCTCAAACAAGACAAGGATGCCCAGTTACACCACTTCTATTCAACATATTACTGAGAATCCTTTTTAGAGCAGCCAACAAAGAGAATGACATAAAAGGCATCCAAATTGGAAAGGAGGAAATTAAATTGTCTTTGTTTGCTGATGACATAATCTTATTTTATATCTATCTATCTACCTATCTATCTACACACACACACACACACACACACACACACACACACAATGAAATACTATTCAGTTATAAAAAATATTGAAATCCTGTCATTTGTAACAATATGGATGAACCTGGAGGACATTGCGTTGAGTGAAATAAACCAGGAACAGAAAAACATATACTGCATTATCTCATTCTTATGGAATCTATACATGTTAAACACATAGAAGTAGAGAGTAGAATGGTGGTTATCAGAGACTGGAGTGGTTAAGGGGTGGAGAGTTGGAAAGATGTTGGTCAAAGGATACATAATTGCAGTTAGATAAGAGGAATAAATTTCAAGAGATCTATTGTACAGCAAGATGACTTTAGTTGATGATACATTGCACTTTTGAAAAATGTAAACAGAGTGAATATTATGTGCTCTTACCGCAAAAACCATAACTGTGTGAGGTTACACATTTGTTAATTGCTAGATTAATTAGCTAGATTAACCATTTGACAATGTATATGTACTTCAAAATGTCATGTTCTACATTTTATATATGACATTTACTCCAAATACTGTATTTGTTGATTTTGAAAAGAAAGAAAACAGTCATTGCAATACAATTTATTTAGAGCATATTAAAATTTAATAAAGACAATTCACTGTTGATGCAATCGGAAATACTACAAAATCGAATTAGGGAAGCTCTACATAGATTCTAAGTATTTTCTATCTGTTATTATCTTCTGAATATTTGGGAAATTTAATATGAGAAAATGCTTCTATCGAGATTTGTGTCAAACATAGCAGAAATACAATGATCCTAACCCCTGTACCCCAGATGTCATAGAGTTTTCATTTTGAGAGTATTAGGTCATGCTGTGTGTGTGTGTGTGTGTGTATGTATATAATCTTATATCATATATACCTATGCACACACAATGAAATACTATTCAGTCATAAAAAAAGATTTAAATCCTGTGATTTGTAACAACATGGATGTTGGGGAAGGGAAGATATAACAAATAAGAAAACACATAAATTTGAGAGTTGGCATTTGGCAGGGTATGAATATACACACACACACACACACACACATACATACACATATATTCATATTTAATTTTTAATGAATAAATTATGGGAACTTTAACCCATACCAGTTTGATTGCTGGAAATTAGTTCCACTCAAAGTGTCAGCCCATTGTTTCTATGAGTTGTTTACAGAGTTTCTCATGTATATTTAGAACCACTCTTTCAACTGTGATCACTCTGCAATATTCACCTCATTTTTTTCCTTGTCTATTCTGGCTCTCACATGTTCACTTCTTCTGGGTGCAGAGCCACTGGATATTGCCAGCTATTTCCTACCCACGACTGATTACAGATTTTTGTTTTTTTACAGACCTCAAGGTTTCAGAATTTTTATTCCCTAATTATAACTATGCTTTTGTCTCCAGAGCCTTAAAATAGTTCTCACAAACTTTTTCTGCTAGTTTCTGACTATTCTTGCCTAGATATTTTCCAAGACTTATAAAGAGCAAGCAAACAAACCAAAACAAAACAAACATACAAATGAACTCCAATTCTATTCATTTCTGGACTCCTGAAGCCACAGAAGTCATATCGAGTTCAAAGGACAACACTTGGAATAGAAACTATAGTTATATCAGTTTCTCTATTTGATTGTAAGTGCATCTCCTTCATGTTTCCCAGGTATCATATGTACATGATGTATGTGTAAATTTATATAAATGGTACATATGTATTTTTCTGAATACAGAAAAAGTCAAAGTCTTCCTTCCCGCAGTATCTGTACACAGCACCTGGGACCTAGACCAGCAATCTATTCATTTATCAAATATTTATTGGGGGTGACTAGTATGTCCTAGGTACTGTGCAAGTGGGGGAACTTACTCTCATAGAGTTTACATTCTAGAAGGGAATAAAAGGCATCCCAATCGGAAACGAGGAAATTAAATTGCCACTGTTTGCTGATGATATAATCTTATATCATATATATCTATGCACACACAATGAAATACTATTCAGTCATAAAAAAAAGATTTAAATCCTGTGATTTGTAACAACATGGATGTTGGGGAAGGGAAGATATAACAAATAAGAAAACACATAAATTTGAGAGTTGGCATTTGGCAGGGTATGAATATATGTTAACAGGAAGGGGGGGTGCAAGTCATTTAAATAGGGTACTTAAGGAAGGATAGTCTCCGTGGAAAGATCTTAAAGATGAGACTTTGCAAACAGCTGAAGAAAGAACATTCTGGGGAGGGCAAGATTCTATGGGGGAGAAAGCGGTAGTGAACTCAACAGAAATAAAACAGGTACGCTGAAGTTTACAACAGAAAGAAGACAGGTATGCTCTTCCAGGGGAAAGAGTGAAAGTAGATGAAATCAGAGAAGGAAGCCAAGTACCAAGTTTTACTATAAAGCGTATAAGAAGAATTGGGAAATTGCTGGATTGAGGTATGGGGTCACTGTGGAGTCTATAATATTTTGGTTGGGGTGGGGGGCAGGGGAAGTGTTTGTTTGTTTGTTTGTTTGTTTTGCACTCTTTAAAACATAGAAGTCTGTTGGTAGGCTAAGCCAGTGAACAGGGAGAGTCTAATGTCACAGGATAGAGGCTATGGCAGAGGAGCAGAGAAGTTTAATTGGAAGAAATCCAGAGGCATCTGGAGAGATTCACATTTGATAGAGTGAGAATAATTTTCTGGTTGTAATAGAATACTCATATAGGCTCAAATAGGTCTGCAGATATAATGAAGGAAATGGGGAAATTACTGCTATGAAGCAGCAAAACTGCCTTTGTGAGATAAGAGAAAATAAACAGATACAAGTATATATGATAATGAGTTACAATGATATTTGAGTAGCAGCAAGATTTTTATTTCAGAAAACAGTCTCAACTTTTTTAAGTTAATATTTCTTGCTACAATGTAAAATTCAACTGATTATTTTAAAAGTTGAATATAAATGTAATCATTTGTGCTTATCGAATAACTTACTGTGTATTAAAGACAAAGAAAAGAAGCTTTAGGTTACTAGTCTGGTAGAAATCTTAAATTTGTTGTATGCTATGTAAGAATAGGTTGGGCCTGTTTCACTAACACAAAATGGCTTGTCTTTTCAGCTGTAAGATGGTTCAGGCCAATTGATATATTCTGACATTATTTGCTCCAAGACAAGGCTGATCAACAGGAAGCAGAGAAAAGATAATTTTGACATAGAAAGAGAATAAGAATATTATTCAGAATTTTACTTTTAAACTCACATAAGGAAAGAGTTTTCATAAGTTTGAGAACTTCTCTTAAAAATTGTTAATGAGTCAGAGTAAGTTAGGAGAAGTTGTTATTACCATATAAGTATTTTACAAATATCAATGAAATTAATTTTATGGCAGGATATTTCTCTATACATTACTTTTTATTAATAAATCTTATATGCTTGCTCTGGAATTACATTGTATTGGTTAAGTTTGTTTAAACATTACTTAAAGTTGGCTGAAGAGAGATTGGATTTCAGAATGACAACATTCAGAACAGTACATACAATCATTTGTTTGATAAATGGGAAAAATACATACGTATTTATATTTAATTTATATATATGTTTTCTGGAAAAAATTAAAAAACATAAAAGTATCTCTGGAAAGATTTAAAAACAGATATTGTTTTCTTCAGGAAGAGGAACAGAATAATGAGAAGTGAGATGAATATTTTCATTCTTGCATTTTCTACCTCTTAATTATTGATGAACCATTGAAGAGGATAAGTATCCATAAGGATACTTATGTGAATGTAAAATTTTGCAGAAATAACACATATTAAAATATAAGCACTTGCTGTTTATGTGACTGTATTTAAAATCTATGAGTTTTTTTTCTTCTGGTTGTAAAAATCTCCTGAGAAGTAAATATAATGAGCAATATAACCTAGAAAGTAATATCCATTATTTTTAATCGTCTGGTTAGCCCTTAATTAAAGCTTTAATGTTAAAACAGAAAGATATTATTAGGCTCTGTGAAATCAGGGGTATGTCAAAAGTGGTCTCCTATCCCAAAAAATCACATTTACCTCACATTCTTTATTTAATGGATACACTTAAAATTGGTGGCAAATTTTAATGGAGTAGAAAGACTTTCCTACATATTGCCTGCATTTAAAGTTCCAAGAAAGATGTTCCAAGAATAATTTGCACTAAAGATAAACAACTAGATAAGCTGTGAGGTTATTCAAATTCCTTAACCTGATGGGTAGAGTTTGTTAAGTTAAACTTATATATTGGTTTGAGAGTGATTGGTGGTGACAAAAATCCAAAATAGTCACGAGATATTTGCACCTCTAAAAGATACCGCACTCTTTTAAAATACCAATTTTAATCTATTAGGAATTGGTCAAATTTAAATACACGTTTTATATGTTTCAGTCTATCTAGTTTGTTTTTCATAATGGCTTTTGAAAACTATCACCATAACAAGACAAATCTGGGGGAAAACAGAAAGGCATATGTGGAGAACCAGGGCCATCAAGCGCCTATAAACATACGACATCTCAAAGTCGCCACTACTTGGTCATATAACTTTTCTTCATTGTGCTATCTCATTACTGCATGCTCCAAACTTGGGAAACAGAAGCATTGTGATTATTTTCAAACCAATTCCCAGAAAATCTGGTTCTTTCTTCCTTTAGCTCTTCTCTCAGCCCCATGCAAACCCTCTCATCCCCACATACACACTTCATTACAAATTGGTACATGCATGAAGCCACCTTAAGGAATTTTAAAATTTTTAATATAAAATAGTTCTTAAAAGACTTTAGTAGGCATAAAGTCACATGGAGTGTTTGCTGTTTAAAGCATATTTTCTAGCCTCTTCATACAGCTTTTAATTTTACAGTTGTAGGTAAGAGATAAGCATCCTAAACAATTATTTCACTGATAAATAATTTGATAAATTCTGGTATAAAGGATTTTATAACTTTGATAAATTCTGATATAAAGGAATCTCAATTACAAATTATATGCACACAGAAGAGGTAAGTTAAAGATCTACAATTCCTAATATTTCAGAAGTTAATTTGACAAACTTGGCAATGGCTCTCTAATGCCTTTCGTCCTCAGTGGTTGCCTCTAAGACCCAGACGGAAGTCTCATACAGACTGCATGGCTTCAGTTGTTTTCCTGTAAGTCATGAAAACCTCATCTCATTAGAATTTCTTATGTTAAGAGCACAGTCATAGTCTTTATTAGCCTCTCTGCTCCTAAACAATATTATTGGAATCCTGGCATCTTCCAAATTTCTCCCACATTTACTGTCCCTGTCTAGATGAAAAGATCTCATCTTTCCTGATGTGAGCCAGCTCCAATCTTGCTCATAACCCTGATACCACAGAATTATTAACAGGAAGTTTCCAGCTATCCATCCTGTGTATCCACATGCACTGTGCTTTCAAAGCTGAGAAGAACTTGCCTGTACCCTAGCTTTAAGGCTATTGTCTCGTCTCAGACCACATTTTAGTAGCAAATAACATTTTTCTATTGTTAGCAGAAGAGTGGAAAATGATTTTTTGAAGTAAAATAGAACAAAATACAGTTCCTGATCAAAATCACTTAGATGATTTTCATGCTAGAATATTACCCCTACACACCCACATACTCACACCTACATTAGCATTTTAAAATGCACACTCACAAGTTTTTAGCTAAGAAGTCCTGTAGTTATTTTTTTAAGTGTTTAATTTTTACTTAACCAAAATGTACTTCACATATTTGCTAATTTAACCTTATATTTCCCGCTGTTAAACATTCTGTGAATGGGCTATGAAACATGATTTGAAAACTACTGACAGAGAATGATAGCATTCTCATAGCTGAATATTACTGCAATGTCTTGGTCATCAGCCAAAGGGTAATACTAAATTTAATTATGAATACATAATTTAAGAAAATCCTATCCTGATAAATTCAAGACTCTTCAAAACTAGAAGTAGCACACCTGAATTGGATAGTTTTAGATTTATTACTGAGCTAATCTTAGGGAACCGGTTTTTGAACAGTAAATCAACTTGTGTAATTCAGCAATAAATAAAATCAATCAGACAAAATTGGACTTTGTGTCTTCTTAATATTGGATTATTCTGTAAAATAATTATTTCTTTGTATAAGTCAGAATAGAACTAAAACAGGTGAGTCAGTAATATTTGTAATATTACGTTCTATGATATATCTGCATTGTGAAAAAAATAGATGGAAGGAGATGACTTGCTGAGAAAATGACTTCGGGTGGCAGACAATGTGCTATGCATTGAAATACAGAAGTGAATGATGCTAGTTGCTGCTTTCATTTTTATTAGTTCCAATCAGAGGAGAGTGAAAATCAAAAAGGGTAATACAGTGTTGTAATTATATGATGGCCATTAGCATAAGGCAGAGTGGCACCACAGATCATTAGAATCCATAAAATATTACTCTTTTTGGGTTTATAAAATTAAATCAGATTTCCTTTCTGATCATTTTTATTTTGAAAAGTGAGTGTGAGGCATGAAATTACTTACTTTTATTTACATTTACTGCCAGTTGAATGAATAGCATAGGCAACCTATGATCAGGATTTGGGGTGACAGACATAAAGTTAAAAACAGCTGACATTGACATAGAAATAATGGAAATAGTGTTTATGGGCCATAATGATAAGAAATGGATTGGATTTATTTATGGCATCTTTGCCAAATCATGTGGTAAACCAGTGATATAATTTTATTTGGTTATTAGAAAACTGTGTTTCTTTAAAATATCAAAAATAATTGGCTATGTTTCATGGATTATGCTATTAAATAAAGGACACTTTACTTATCCTAAGTCAGGCAGAATAGGGAAAAAAAAATCTTGGCATTTGAAACAAAGACAGGAAATAATTTAGCAATATGGTGAATTAACTCTCCTAAGGAAGAGGGTAATTTGATAAGTTGTCCTGTCACAGGGGCATGCTGGGCATATGACTTCCTGATGACTGGGGAATTTTTAATTAATTAAAACTAGTGAGAGAGTGAGGCATTGGACATGTTGTTTATAATGGACATTAGATCAGAAGCATCCAGAGGCCTGTGGCCAATCTTCAGAGATGTTGCTGAGTAAGGATGGCTGAGTCTCTGTGATGAGGCACATTAATTATGGGCAAGGTTCAACAACAAGGAAAAACCACTTCAGGGGCTACTTAATAAATGCGAGTGGGCTAGAATAAACTTGGTTCTGGAGATTTTCATCAGCTTGATAAATAGGTAAGACTTCAAGATAATTATTTTGGGATCGTTAATATTTAGTGTATAACGTGTCTCAAAATGTGAACCATCTGATTCCTGTCCTTAGCTGAGCTCAACCCTGTACTGAGCTCCACTTACTATCTTTCAGACTGGGTCAATTAACAAATGCCCATGTGTATTTTATACACATTGAACTTTGAGAAACACTGGTGAATATAGGCAGAGAGACTCATCACACTTCATGCTTTACTTGAAATTTTGCGTCTTTTATTTTATATCTTGCAGAAAATGTTCACTCGATTTATGCCGTTTGGCAACAAAAGATCTGTATTGTAGACAAAGAACTATTGTCCTAGATTCCCCTAGTCACCTAGTAAACACTATTTCCAACCATATTATTTCCTTGCTGCTAGAAGGAAATAATGAGGCTGAAAATGCAGAGATTCATTTTTCTCTACCTTCAAGCCCAATATGGAAAAGGGAAATTGAAAATTTTCCTGGAATATTTCTTCTGTGATACAAAGACATAAATAAGAAGAAAGTCTCTTTCCTTCTTCCTTTGCATTTTTTTTTTGTTTTTGTGTGTGTAAGTTATAGTGCTTGATGCTTTGGTGCTTATAGGTATTAGGTGAGTATTAAGAGAAGCCAGGCCAATGAGACTGACATCACTGAATCATGTCTACAATAACCTATTCTGAATTTCTTGTTATGTCACATATTAAACTTTCATTGTTTAAGTCACTTTTAATCAGAAATGTGTTATTTTCAAATGAAATAATCTTAGATGATCTGTCTTTTGCTCAATTTATTTATTTCAAATTACCATGGAGAGATGTAAATTTCCTGGTCAGCATTCTGAATCAAATCTTACTTTTCTCCAATGCAACTGCTTGAAATAACAAACAATAAAAACAACAAAAAACTGTATAAACTTACCACATGACTCTTATTTTGCATTACTAATATGTTACTGTGACCATAAATGAATGACACAATAGAAAATAATATCTTTTTAAACCTTCATAGTAGTAGAGAATATATAAATTGAATTGTGTTGCTATAAAATATGTAAGTATTCCAGAGGCTTTTCTGTCCGGGCAGTAATTCAAACTTAATCCTAACCGCAAAACGATTAATGATTCACTCTCATTTTCTTATTCTCCTCTTTCATCTTAACATATATTGGCATATTAATAGATGCCTTCCTTTAAGAATAACTAATAGGCAAAACATTATTACAGATAAATTATAGAAGAGTTTGTTCCTTTTATTCACTCATTTATTATTCACATCACAGAAAAATTAGACATATTAATAAAAGTTTCTTACAACTCATTTGTCTCGTAGTTCACAATCATACTGTACATTAACCCCCTCGAGGATCTTTGGAAAAAAATACAAATTAGCACCCACAGATATTATTATTTAATTTGTCTGGGGGAGGATCAGTGGATTTTTTTTTTTTTAAGTGCCTCCAGCTGGCTTTAATGAACTGCCAGCACTAAGAATCATTGCACTGAACCTTGTTCAAAGAAGCTACTACCAGGCTAGATGAAATGAGTTGCTCAGATTGCAGAAGAATCTAAGAATGCTCCCTAATGCTCAAGTTGAAGTTTGTAGCCTGCTCTTGATCCAGGCCTGGAGATTTAGTTATTAGCTTGGAAAGGACTTAAGAAAACTGGCTCAATTTTAGAGGAAAGCAATGTGATTGGAGAAGTCCCAGGTTGTCTTTGTTGCTTTACTCAGAGAAATTTGGAGGAAAACAGATAGTATAAGATGCCATCCTGTTTAATAAAACTCCATAGACATAAAAATATCCACATTTAATATATGTAAGTTAATATGGAAAAGGATAGGTGAGTTATAATTATATCAGCATCAGCAAGAACTCTAAAATTGAGGTCATTAACAAATATTGCACAGTTGGATGCACACAGAAAATATTGAGTATTTTCTTAATTATTAATGTAATCCAAAGGGATGTGGCACAACTCAAGTGCAGCAATACCCATGGTGAAAATGAAAACACGTATGCCCAGGTGAAAATGAAAGAGATGCTGGGGAGATTCTCTCTGTCTTTTAAGTTCATTTGGTTATAAAATAACACATACATAAAAACACAACCGACAAAATAAGTAAATACATAGTTGGATGCATTATTATGAAGCAAACATCCTTGTAATTAGCAAAGAGATCAAAATAAAATTTTAACAGCAAGCCTGTCCTTGTGGCCCAACGCAAACACAACTGCTTCCCTCCTCATAAAAGAAACTACCAACCTGTTTTTCAGAGAAGCCACTTCTTTGCTGCCTTTTAGCCTTATTTGTCTAGCTTGTCTCCTTAGATAGTATAGTGTAGTCTTGCTAAAACAACTAAACTGAACATTTGCTATATCTCTTTTTTTGCTTTTTAACCTTCAGCTTCTTTCTTTATCCCTTTCATTTGCTTAAAATTTGCATCTTGAAGAACCGAGGCCAATTGATCTTAGAATTTCCCACAGACTAGATTTTAGAGATTGAAATCTCATAGTATAGTTCATCATGTTGATATGTCCTTTATGTTTCCTGACAATTGGCAGCTGGATCCAAAGACTTGACTGGACTCAAATTCTATCTATTCGGTAATACTGCAGATGGTATTATATTCTTTTATCAAGAATATTATTTCTGGGTGTCACTTTTTCATGATATTAGTAAGTGTTGATGCTCAATGCATGGATCCATTCAGAAGCAGCAAAATGGTGATATTCTAATGCTATCATTTCTTATACTGTATTAGACAGAAAACGTCTATAAAGGGACATTTTTCCTCATCTGCTCCTTATTTAGAGTTCAAATATAGAGAAGAGACACATAATACATTTTCTCTTTTATTTACTACTTTTGAAGATCAGTTGTTTCCCTTTCTTCACCCCACGTGAGCATTTATTTAATATTGTGATGACCATATGAGATTAAATATATTTTATGGATTTATCCATTTCAAACATTTTTATTAAAGCTTGGATGGTCCTGGCTTTAGCCAGAACAAATTGGCATTCAAATAGAATCTTGAGTCTTTTCAATATGACTCTAGTATTCTGATGCCTTCCTTGCTATCTACTATAACAAAAATATTTCAAGATTGTATTGGCTTTGTATTGTGACGTAGCAAATATCACAAACGCCAAGATTTAAAAGAACGTGCACTAATTCTCTCGCAGTTCTGTAGTGCAGATGTTCAGCATTGCATGACTGGGTTCTCTTAGGGTCTTATAAGGCTGAAATGAAAGTATTAGATGAATTGCATTCTTATCTGGAGGTTCTAGATAAGAATTTACTTTCAAGGTTATTAAAGCTGTTGACAGATTCAGGTTGTCAGGCTGACGTCCTCATTTCCGTGCTGGCTTTTGACTGATCGTCACTGTGAGATCCTAGAGACCTTGTTCTAGTTCTTTTTAAATGCATTCCCTCCATCTTCAAGCAGGCACTGTATGCCGAATCTCCCTCATGCTTCAAACCTCTAACCTCTTTTACCACCCACAGAAGAAAATTCTCTGCTCTTAAAGTGCCCCTGTGATTCCGCCAGCTAACCAGGATACATTCCATATTTGGGGGATGATAATTACATCTACAAATCCATTCACAATATTATTGAGATTAGTGTTTGATTGAATAGTCAAGATGGAAATCATAGGGTACACATATGCACACACATACACATACATATGTAATATATAATATTAAGAATAACCTCATGAGTTTCAACTGATATTTCCAAATCAAATTCAGGACTATCACATTTTTTGCTTCACTTCTTCCACTTCTTCTCTATTACATCTATATCTTCATTCTTCCAACCAGGAATCCTGGTTTTCAAGAACGCATGATTAAAGGAACTTGAGTTTCCTATAACTAATGATTTGCTTTATAATACATTTCACACACAAGTATTTCAGAATGATAGTGCTAATACTATAATCACTGATAAGCTTACTGAAAAAAATTGAACTTGTAAAATTTAATAAAATATCTTTTATATTTTCTAACCACTAAAATGGTGGAACTACATTGTATTTTTGGATCATGTAGCCATTATTATACTCCTTCCTTTTTTACACTCATTTTGTCTTTCTTCTATGAGTAACTGTACCACAAGTTTTTACATATGTGACTGTACTTGTTTTGATTGTCTGAAGCTTTTTCCTAGGAAAATGTCTCAGGATTCTTGAGAAAAATATTCCTTGAGTTCTTGCATGATGATAAAAGTTTATCCATGTCCATTATGGTTGAAAGTCAGTTTTGCTAGATATAAAATTACTTCTCCACATTTATTTGTCCATATTTAGTATCTTAAATATATTCTAATTTAGTCTGGCATAGAAAAATTGCTGTTGAAAAGTCTGATGACAAGATAATTTTATTTCCCTTATGAGTCACTTGAGCTTTTTGCAAAATCAAAGAGCTCTTTTGATATCTAAAAGAATTTTCTATTTATTTATATTTTTACAAATTATCTGGTAATTTTATGGACTATGTCTTGGTTTTATTCACTTTAAGTTATATTCTCAATTATGTAGTGTATTTTTTCATCAAGCAGTTGCAAATCATTCTTTAAAATTCAGAAATGTTCTCTTAAATTATAGCTTTCAATATTAGTTTGGTTTATTTGCTTTTGTTTTTATCTTCAGGGATTTCTATTATTCCTAAGTTGGATATACTTTCCCCACTGATATATATGTGTATGTATATACACATATGTGTCTATATAAACAGTCATGTGTCATTTAACAAAGAAGATACATTCTGAGAAATGTGTCATTAGACAATTTTGTTATTGTGTGAACATTGTAGAGGGTACTTATACAAACCTAGATGGTACAGCCCATAATACATCTAGGCCAAATGGTACAACCTATTGTTCCTAGGCTATAAAACTGTACAGCATGCTACTAGACTGAAAACTACAGGCAATCGGAAAACAATAGTAGGTATTTGTGTATCTAAACATATCTAAACATGGAAAAGGTACTGTTAGGTTTTGAAGGGAAGGCTAGGGTTAAAGAAAGACACACAGAGAGGGGGCGGCATAAACAGCAACACAGGTATATTGCAGACACTGCAAAAGTGGGGGACCAGCTTAATGACAGAATCCACTGCTACTTACAGACTGGAGCAAGGCATAGGCCTGGGCAGGAGGGGGTTGGGGGAAAATGGCCTGCTGCCCGGCAGGATATTGATAAGATGTTCCCATAATAAGGCAGTTCCGGCCCTTGTTCCAGCGGAATGTGGTGTTCCTTGCACTTTCTCCCAGCAAAATATGATAGAGATGTTTCTTTACTTGGGTCTTTGCCTTTAGTTGGGCCTTTGTCTGCCTTGTGGTCAGGTGGTTAGGCAGGATGTTTCTCACTGCCCGAACCCCTGTAAAATGTTTCATTTTGACCAAGGTCTGCAAAATAGCAGGAAGCTTATAAAATGGTGCAGTTTGGACTAATAGGCACAGTAAAAATATGGCATAAAAAATAAGAAAAGGGACACTTGTATAAAGTACTTATGAATAGTGTTTGCAGGACTAGCAGTTGCTATGGGTAAGTGAGTGACTGGTGAGTAAACGTAAAGGCCTAGAACATTATGGTATACTACTCTAGACTTTATAGACCTTGTACAATTAGGCTACAGTAAATTTATAAAACATTTTTCTTCAATAATAAATTAACCTGCACTTATGTAGCTTTTTTCTTTTATAAACTTCTAAATTTTAAACTTTCTTATTCTTTTACAACATTTAGATTAAAATAAAAGTACATTTTGTAGCTCTACAAAATATTTTTTCTTTATATACTTATTCTATAAGGTTTTCTATCTTTAAGTACATTTACTTTGTTTTACTTTTTAATTGCTTTTGTTAAAGAAGAATAAGACACAAACACACACGTTATCCTATGCCTACAGAGGGTCACAATCATCAATATCATTATCTTCCACTTCCACATCTTGTCCCACTGGAAGGCCTTCAGGGGCAATAGCAAGCACGGAACTGTCATCTCCTAAGAGAACAATGCACTAGGTTTGTTTACAACAGCATCACCATAAACATGTGAATATGACCACTATGATGTCACTAGGTGACAGGAATTTTTCAACTTTCTCTTTATATATACACACCTATACACACACACATACACACAAAGACACACACATACAGTACATTGTTTTAATTTTTTAATCTTTTTCATCTTTAAAATATTTCAATCTTCATATTGTTCTGAAGGCATTATTTATTATTTGTTCATTTTTATGTCTTTCCAGTTTTGGTTTTAATGATTTTTAAAAGTTTCTAAGGGTTTCCAAGTTTTAAAAGTTTCTGTGTTTCCAAGTCATTTCTGTTTTTTAAAAAATTCTTATTTAAACTCTTTTCTCATGACTTGCATCATTTTCCCAATATCTTTTAGCTTCTTTTGTTCTGTTCGTGGGCATGTCTTCTGGTGTGTTGTCATTATCTGCAGAAATGTTATGTTGTTCTTATTAATAATTCTATTTTCTTGTTATAACTATGTATAGGATTAGATCTGATACATTATTCTTAGTTTTCCTAAACTTTTAGAAGTAGGTGTGGCTTCAGATAGCTTTTCTAACTTCACAGTATTTCCCTTTTCTTTGTTTTCCACATGGTATTAAAAGCATGCCAGTTTGCTTCCTGAAATTTCCTAACTCTATCCCCTTTTCCACTTTTAACCTGATGTCAGGTTAAAAGTATATATACACACATATACACACACACATATATATATTTATATATGTACATATATACATACACACACACACACATTATCACTGGTGAGTTGCCTCACTAATAAGTTGTGTAATTTCAGAATCATTTTAAAATAAACCAAATTTGATAGGTCAGACGTATCAAATCTACAAGGACATTATTCTTTCTTTCTTATTCTATCAACATTATATATAGGCCTATTAAATTCAAAGATTAGCATGTTTGGTTATTCTACTTCTGGATAGGATCTATTTTTTCAAGAGTCAAGCTCAGGTCAAATGAATATACAATAATAAAATATCCCATTCACTTTTTTCAAGAACAGGGGACCATTTCTGTTTTTTCCTATATTGTATGTCTAGCAGTTAATAATGCCTGGCACATAAGAATTCAGTAAATATTTGTGAAGAGAAGAATACATTTATAAATGAAAGTACACTATTGTACAAGTATTCTGATTATGTCAGTTTTAGTCTGGTATAACAGCTCAATTGAGTTGATAGATAACTGAATCAATCATTAAATAAATAAACATTTATTTTTTATAGATAGGGCCCTAGATTAGGTAAGGTCTGCTATTTTAGGATTTACTTAGTCAATATTGTGCTAGGAACTGCTACTGAAGCATAAAAAAAGTAGTCTTTGCCTTTTATAGTATAATAGAAAACCTGTGATAGATATTTTTATGGTGTGAATATACAATATTTAGGATGTGCATAAAAGGGGTGCCAAAACTCTTTTCTCTTTGGGGTCAGCTTTGGAGGTGGGTTAAGAAAGTTACTTGGAGTGTATATTAATTGTGCTAAAGTCTAAAACAGTGTAGACGTTGACCAGCCGAAGGAGATGTGGGGCTTTGGAAAGTGTTGCAGAGGAAAGATCTGGAGAAAGGCTTGTAGGTGAAAGGGAAGCATGACAAATTTAGAGAAAATGCTAAGTTTATCTTTGTGTTCAACTCCCACAATATTATGAATTCATTACGAAAATTTATTAACATTCACTATAATACAGGATAAAATGTCAGGATTTTTTATTTTGTTTTGTTTTCCTTTTGGCTTTTTGTTTGTTCATTTGTTTGTATAAAACAGTTGGATTTCTTATGGAGGCTCTGCCTAATCTATAATAGACTAAAGGATTCAAATTGAGGGTATGGCCTTCAAAGGTACTAGAGAGAAATGTGCAATTTCTGATTTTGTCACTCCTATCCCATATACTTTGTGGTTGCCCCACACCTCTTTATTGTTCCTCTGAAGCCCAGGGATGCTTGACCCTGCTTCATAACACCTCAGATAGGATGTTTTTAAGTGCTTCCTGTGAGCACACATTCTTGTAACAGGAGAAAGCAACTTTAAAGAAATTTATTGAGTGGTTGAATGATTCATTCAGTTCAATGTGCTAATTCTAACTACATCTGCTCTTTTTCAAGAGATTTCCTTTGTCTCAATTAATGAATCTTTAACAAAGTTTCCTTTTAGCAAAGATTTCTTGGGTCCATGCTTTGCTGTTCTTTAAAAATTACATTATGTAGAATTGTTAGTACAGAAAGATCTTTCTGTCCCAAACCTCTGTAAGCTTGATATTTCTATTCTCCTTTGAAGTCACTCTCAGCCAGAGCACTGAATTTTAGTAACCTGATTAAAATTATAGATGCCATCTTAATGTTTCTTCTCCCCCAGGAACTAGGATAATGCATGCAGCAACCCAGGAAGTTAAGCTCAGGTCACATGCTTGCATGTCTAAATTGGCTGATTCATTAAAATATTAAATTTTTAAGGATGAAACTGAGTATGCATGCTTTACATTTTGAATTTTTATGGAAAATTTGAATGCAAATAGAGTTAAACTAAGTACAGATTAAACACAGCTGTCCAGATGTCTGAATTATCACAAGACTTCATAAGTAAGCAGTTCTTTGGGAAAATGAGCCCTTTTGTTCAATTCGTGCAGCAGAGTCCACATTTATTTGTATAGGAAAATTCCATTTCACAAATAGAATAAGAGTAGAAATTAAGGAACTTTTAAATACATGTATCACTTTTTTTTTTTTCTGAGTCTATAAGAAATAACCAGCATCCTGGGAGTTGGGGAAATGATTGTGATAGATTTACATTAATTTACATTTTTTTAAATGAGACTAAGCATACTCTTTGAATGTGGAGACTGTGTTATATTTCATGTTGTATGCTCAACACCTAGAACAACATGTAGCACCAAGCAAGCCATCCATGAATACTTTCCAACTAAATGAATAAAATTCTAGTAGTGAATCACACCTGACATCTTCAGAAGGATGATAGGCAAAAATTTGCATATCTTTCTTGATAATAACATGTAAATTCCATTTTAAAAGCCCATAGTGTTCCTGAAGTTTCCTCTGGTATCTCCTTCAGAGTTTTAAACCATTAACACACTTTTCAGTAAAAATATATCTTAAAATTGTAACATTTAAGTTTTATTTTTCCCCCAAGATGGTGGATTAGAGGTAGTATTGGCGTGCCTCTCCCACTTGGAAAGACAAAGAAGCATGTAGAGATTCACATGTAAAGATTTTTTTTCCAACAAGCAATGCAGGAACTTAACAATCTGAAATCCACAGACCTTTTGAACGAAGCAGCATGCTACAGCAAAAAATGTAAGTTCCCAGAGTGTAAGAGGAAGAGAGACTGCCTCCAGGATGTACACCCCCACAGGGAAACCTGGAAATCCAGGCCACGGTGGAAGTCCTTAACCTTATGCAGTGCTGGAACTGACTTAGGGAGCGGTGAGGAATATAAAAGTAGCAGCAGAAGCAGTAGCTGCATTTCCAGTCTCCAGTATGGACTGAGGGAAACCATTCCTCATTCCACCTCACGGGTGACCTCGCAGAAGTTGGCTACCTAATTCATACAATGGTCACAGGCTGAAAGAGGCTCCCAGCTGAATTTCACAACATAAGCTCCAGTGGGGCTTGGCCAGAACCAGGGGAGAGTGGGAAGTGTGCTGCAACTGCAAGCACAAGAGCTGGGTGCCCTGGCTTTGCAGGTCAGACTCAGAGGGAGTGGCCTGAAAGCCATAGTTACTATTTCTGTGGGGAAGTCATATGATGGCCTGAGACAGTTTTGTGTACTGAGCATAGATGGCATGGAACTCAGCTCGCTGCTGCTAGCGGAACACTGCAGATGTTAGATCTGCCTTGCCAAGTGCATGGGAGCAAAGTGGGGCTTACTGTGCTGGCTATTCCCTTTCCTACACAAACTCGTCTGTGTAGCAGAGACAGCTACACTTCTTTCTGGAACTTTACCCCTGTGGCCAAAGAACTGCCCCCCTGACTCCCACAGAGGCCACTGCTTGCCCCCTACATGGAGAGCCAGAGTGCTGAACTCCTTGATCCAACCCCCATCTGGCTTTGCCCCTCCACCTGCCCTGGTAGCAAATAATAAAGGACAGAAACTTTCACGAGCTTTATGGTTCTGCCCAGCACCTGAGAAACTAGAGTACCAACCCTGGGTAACATAAGGCAAGCACAAATCCCACTGCTACTACTGCAGCTGGTGCTGTTTTGTAAGCACCACCTCCTGGCCAGAGGCCAACTGACATAGTCCATTACAGAATCTCCAGGTAGAATAACACTGTGCCCAGAAAGGAGAAAGCTTTGTGCGTGACCCCATCTATCACCACGGTCTGCACCACTCTGGCTAACCAGGGGTTCTTGAGTCTATTCATGTGACCAGTTCATTACTACTACAACCAGTATTTGAGAAAATCAACAAACTAAGGCTATCTATAACCAAGAAATCTCACACAGTCAACGTCACTCTTCTACCACCCCCATCAGAGCTGGTACTGGTATCTGCTGCTGGGAGAGTTGAGGACAGGGAACATCACTGGATTTCTTGTAGTCACTCCCCAGCATGACTCTGGAATATGACAGCCCCACTGAGTGACTAGACCCAGAGGAGCAACAACATTCACAGTATTCTGGGTCTCAGGGAGTCCTACTCCTAGGAGAAGGAGTGCACTACATCAAGGGAGCAACCCGTGGGACAAAAGAGCCTAGACAGCAGGCACTGAGTCCCCGATCTTTCCACTGGTAGGAAGTTTCTTTCAACAGAGGCACAGTTGAAGTCCTGGGCTCACCAGGAAAAGTCTACAGGCAACAGTCAGGCAGCCCTGGTACTCATGAAGGATCTTGGAGAAGGGGACTTCTTTTCCTTTTCATCCACCACTGAAAACAGCTGGAGCTTTTCCCATGAGATTTTGGCATGATTGTACCTATCTGTATACAGCCTTTCTGGAACACTTCAGGGTAACTGCATCCCCACAGGAGGAGCACCTTCCAGGTTCAGGTTTTCATGAGAAGTAGAGTCACAATTCCTCTCTACTTGGAACATCAACATTCCTACAGATTAAAAGAGGTGCCCATCTGATCTGAATAGCCAGAACATTGGATCAGAAGTGTGTCTGGGAGGTAGATCACTTTCCTGCTGGCCTGGCAGGGGAGCTGAGGTGACTCCAGCCCTTCTCTCTGATAAGACCTTAGTGTGTTTCACTGAAAGCTTCCCCAGTCACCTCTGACAAGGCTGGGACCTCTACCCACCATTGGGTATTGCATTCAATCACCTGCTTTTGTCAAAGCCAGTTTTTACCCATGGGCACCTCCCCTATTGGCCTGAAGCCTGAACTATTCAATCCAGTAAATAAAATAATGGGGAAAAATAAATAAATGCAAAAGGGCACACCTTGGGAAAATGAGATAAGCTTCAAGAGACCTCTGCCATTCCAACCCTGTAAGAGACAGTGAACTTGCTCACACACAGAGTACATTGCTATTACAACCAGCATCTGAGAAAGCCATCATAAAAAGACTCTCTATAACCAAGAACTCTGGTTTCTTCACCCCTATAGCACTAAGAGCTGATTTAGGCTACGATAAACTATAGACATTAAAGTTATATCCTTAAGGGGGAAAAACAAAATTAAGAAAAACCACACAGTCAAATACAAAATAAATTCAAGAATAATTAGAAGAAAGAGTATACCCAAATGAGAAGGAATCAGAACAGTGATTTTAGTATTATGACAAAATAGGGTTCTCCAATACCCCCACAAGATCACACTAGGCCCCCAGCAATGGATCCAAACCAAGATGAAATCTTTGAAATGCCAGATAAAGAATTTAAAAGATTGATTATTAAGCTATTCAAGGAGATAGCAGAGAAAGGTGAAAAACAACATAATAAAATTTTAAAACAACTCAAGTTATAAATGAAAAAATTTTCTAAATAGATATCTTAAAATCCAATCAGAACTTCTGGAAATCAAATACACAGATAGAGAATTACAAACTGCAGTGGAAAGTTTCAACAATAGACTACAACAAATAGAAGAAGGAATTTCAGAGCTTGAAGAAAAGGCTTTTTAATTGACTGAATCAGGCAAAAGCAAGAAAAATAAATAAACAAAATAAACTGATTATGTAAAAGAGCCAAACCTTAGAATAATTGATGTTCCTGAGGGAGAAGAGTAAGCAAAAGTATGAAAACTTATTTGAGGTAATAATTGAGGAAAACTTCCCTGGCCTTGCTAGAGATTTAGATATTCGAATACAAGAAGTTCAAAGAACTCCTGCGAGAGTCATTGCAAAAAAGCTCATCAACAAGGAATATAGTTATCAGGCTCTCTAAAGCCAACATGAATGAAAGAATTCTAAGAGCAGTGAGACAAAAACATCAGATAAGCTGTAAAGAAAACCCTATCAGAGTAACACCAGACTACTCAACAGAAATCTTACAAACCAGATGGGATTAGCGTCCTATCTTTAAACTTCATAAACAGAATAGCTGTCGGCCAAGAGTTTTGTATCCAGCAAAACTAAGTTTCATAAATTTAGGGGAAATAAAGTCATTTTCAGATAAACAAATGCTGAATTTGGTACTACTAGACCAACACTACAAATCTTGAAACAGGTATTCAATATGCAGCAAAATAGCATGCAACTCACAGGGCCTATAAAACAATAACATAACAAAAAAATCAAAGTATCTAGATAACAACTAACATGATGAATGGAATAGTACCTCACATCTGAATATTAATATTGAATGTAAATGTAGATAGATTGGAAGATACAGATTGCTAGAATGGATTAAAAAAAATCACAAACCCAATATCTGCTGTCTTTAAGGGATGTACCTAACATGTAAGGATTTATGTAAATTCAAGGTAAAGAGGGAAAAAGATATTCAACCCAAACGGAAACCAAAAGTGAGCAGGAGTAGCTATTCTTTTTTTTTATTATTATACTTTAAGTTCTAGGGTATATGTGCATAACGTGCAGGATTGTTACATATGTATACTTGTGCCATGTTGGTGTGCTGCACCCATCAACTCGTCAACACCCATCAATTCATCATTTATATAAGGTATAACTCCCAATGCAACCCCTCTCCCCTCCCCCCTCCCCATAATAGGCCC
>NW_016814795.1:3728-72904 GCF_001698545.2 Rhinopithecus bieti | reverse complement strand
CGTTGTTGTTTAGCTGTGCCCTGTCCCCAGAGGTGGAGTCTACAGAGACAGGCAGGTTTCCTTGAGCTGCTGTGAGCTCCACCCAGTTCGAGCTTCCCAGCGGCTTTGTTTACCTACTTAAGCCTCAGCAATGGTGGGCGCCCCTCCCCCAGCCTCGCTGCTGCCTTGCGGTTAGATCACAGACTGCTGTGCTAGCAATGAGGGAGGCTCCGTGGCTGTGGGACCCTCCCGGCCAGGTGTGGGTATAATCTCCTGGTGTGCCCATTTGCTTAAAGCGCAGTATTGGGATGGGAATTACCTGATTTTCCAGGTGTTGTGTGTCTCAGTTCCCCTGGCTAGGAAAAGGGATTCCCTTCCCCCTTGCGCTTCCCAGGTGAGGCAATGCCTCGCCCTGCTTAGCTCTCGCTGGTCGGGCTGCAGCAGCTGACCAGCACCGATTGTCCGGCACTCCCCAGTGAGACCCCAGCACCTCAGTTGAAAATGCAGAAATCACCGGTCTTCTGTGTCTCTCACGCTGGGAGTTGGAGACTGGAGCTGTTCCTATTCGGCCATCTTGCTCCCCAGCAGTAGCTATTCTTATATCAGATAAGACAGACTGTAAAGTAACAAAAGTAAGAAGAAAAAAAAAGACAAAGAAGGTCATTATATAATGATGATTAATCAAACAAGAAGCTATTATAATCCTAAATGTATATGGACCTAACACTGCAGCTCCCACCACACTAACAGCCCTAGACAGATCATCAAGACATAAAGTCAACAAAGAAACAATGGATTTTAGCTACACTCTAGAACAAATGGACCTATCAGATATTTACGGACCATTCTACTGAATAACTGCAGAGTATACATTCTCCTCACCAGCACATGGAAAATTCTCTGAGATAGACCATGTGTTAGGCAACAAAACAAATTTTGATAAATTAAATAATAATCAAAGTCACATCAAGTATCTTCTTGAATCACAGTGGAATAAAACTAGAAATCAACTCCAAAAGGAACTCTCAAAACTATACAAATACATGAAAATTAAACAATATGTTTCTGAATGATTTTTAGATTAATAATGAAATCAAGATAGAAATTTAAAAATTATTTGAAATGAATAATAACAGTGGGATAAGCAAAAGCATTTTTAAGACCTCTGGGATACAGCAAAAGCAATGCTAAGAGGAATGGTTATGGCACTCAGTGCTTACCTACATCAGAAAGTCTGAAAGATCACAAATTGACAACCTAATGTCACACTTCAAGGAACTAGAGAAACAAGAAACAACTAAACCCAATGCTAGCAGAACAAAAGAAATAACGATGATCAGAGAAGAACTAAATAAAATGGAAACAAACAAAAAAGGACAATGCAACAAAAAAGCTGCTTCTTTGAAAAGATAAACAAAATTGATAGAACATTAGCTAGATTAACCAAGAAAATAAAAGAGAAGTTTCAAATAAGTTTAATTAGAAAGGAAACTGGAGACATTGCAACCAAAACCACAGAAATACAAAGATCAAGACTATTATGAACACCTCTGTGTCCACAACCTAGAAAACCTAAATGAAAGGAATAAATTCCTAGAAACATAAAACCCTCCTAGATTAAATCAAGAAGAAATAGAAACCTTGAACAGACCAATAACATGCAGCTAGATTGAATCAGTAATAATAATAATAAAAAAGCCAACAATATAAACCTAAGGCCAGATGGATTCACAGCTGAATTTTATCGGATATTCAAAGAATAATTGGTACCAATCCTACTGAAACTATTCCAGAAGTTTGGGAAAGAAGGAATCTTCCTTAAATAATTCTATGAAGCAAGTACCACCCTGATACCCAAACCAGGAAAAGACATAACAAAAAAAGAAAGCTACAGACCAATATCCCTGATAAACATAGATGCAAAAATCCTCAGCAAAATGCTAACTAACCAAATCCAACAGCACATCAAAAAGATAATATACCATGATCAAGCAGGTTTCATCCCAGGGATGCAGGGATGGTTTAACATATGCAAGTCAATGAATGCATGTGATACATCGTATAAACAGAAACAAAAACAACAACAAAGATAATTTCATCAGATGCAGAAAAAGCATTTGATAAAATTAAGCATCACTTTATGATTAAAAACCCTCATCAAACTAGGCATAGAAGGAACTTAGCTCAAATTAATAAAATCCATATATGGCAAATCCACAGTCAACATTATATTGAATGGGGAAAAATGGAAAGCATTCCCCTGATAACTGAAATAAAATGAGGATGCCCACTTTCACCATTTTGATTCAGTACGGTACTGCAAATCCTAGCCAGAGCAATCAGGCAAGAGAAAGAAACAAAGGGCATTCAAATTGGAAAAAAGTCAAACTATCACTGTTTAACAATATGATCTTATACCTAAAAATCCCTAAAGACTCCTCCAAAGGACTCCTAGATTTGATAAATGAATGCAGTAAAGTCTCACATTATGAAATAAATGTATATATCAGTATATATCAGTAGCACTACTAGGCACCAACAACGACCAAGCTGCAAATCAAACCGATTCCTCAATCCCTTTTACAACAGCTGCAAGAGAAAAAAAAAAAAAAAAAACACCTAGGAATATACTTAACCAAGGAGGTGAACGATCTCTACATGGAGAACTAAAAAACACTGCTGAAAGAAATAATAGATGACAAAAACAAATGTGAACACATCTTATGCTCATGGATTGGAAGAATCAATATTGTGAAAATGATCATATTGCCCAAAGTGCTCTACACAGTCAATACAATTTCCATCAAAATACCAATATCATTTTTCACAGAATTAGAAACAAAATCCCAAAATTAATATGGAACCAAAAAAGAGCCTGAATAGCCAGAGCAATTCTAAGCAAAAATTCTGGAAGCATCACATTACTGGACTTCAAATTATACTACAAGGCTAAGGTTACCAAAACAGCATGGTGCTGGTATAAAGTAGGCACATAGACCAATGGAACAAAATAGAGAACCCAGAAATAAGCCCAGATGCTTACAACCAACTGATATTTAACAAAGCATACAAAAACATAAATTAAAACCACAATGAGATACGACCTTATTCCTGTAAGAATGGCCATAGGTCAAAAAGCAATAGATGTTGGCAGGGATGTAGTGAAAGCAGAACCCTTACACACCACTATTGGGAATGTAAATTAGTACAACCTCTATGGAAAAGCTTATGAAGATTCTTTAAAGAACTAATAGTACATCTACCATTCAATCCAGTAATTCCATTACCCAGAGGACTGTACGGCCAAAAGATAAAGGGGAGTAGTGGAATTACTGGATCGAATGGTAGATATACTTTTCCTACCCAAAGGAAAAAAGTCATTACATAAAAAAGACACATGCATGTGTACATTTATTGCAGCACAATTCACAATTGCAAAGATATGGAACCAGCCTAAGCGCCCACTGACCAGTGAGTAGATAAAGAAAATGTGGTATATATACACCATGAAATACTATTCAGCCATAAAAAGAATGAAATAATGCCTTTTGCAGCAACTTCGATGTAACTGAGGCCATTATTCTTGGTGAAGTAACTCAAGAATGGAAAATCAAATACCATATGTACTCACCTATAAGTGGGAGCTAAGCTATGAGTACACAAATGCGTAAAGAGTGACATAATGGACTTTGGAGACTCAGATCGGGCAGGGTGGGAAGGAGGTGTGGAACAAGAAACTACATATTGAGTAAAACATACACTACTTGCGTGACAGGTGCATTAAAATCTCAGAATTCACCACTATATAATTCATTCATGTAACCAAAACCACTTGTACCCCAAAAGCTATTGAAATTTTTAAAAAATTATAACATTTAAGTGTGTATTTGAATGTCAGCAGTTGAATTTATTTAATCAGGGGTGTATTCTACTTCACCAGGAAAGGAAAACAATGGAGAAATGTTGTGATTGTTCCTTGCTTCCATGGTTAACATTTTGCATAATCTGAAGTCTCTCTTCCTTCTTGAGCATACTCACTAAAAGACTTACTAAGTTGGGAGTGCTAACCTATTGTATTCAAATCTCTGTGTGAGGTCAAAACAAGCTGGATTCCTAAACCGGCATTTGAGGACTTTATGACTAAAAGAGCAACATCTACAAATAACACTATTTCACATAATGCATATCATTCAATAATATTTAGCAGAAAATATTTTTCCACTATTTTATAAAGAAAGTATTTCCCTTCTACAGAATTCAAAAGTTTCTATCTTTTTTGTAGGTATTTTCTAGACAAAGGTGCTAAGCAGAGCAAGGGTCATGATTAACAAATCAGGACTTTGTGTTCACAATCATATACACAGAAAATTCCTCTATTCCATAAAGCAATGTGTTGTGTTTAGTTGAGAATAACTGCGTGCTGACTATAAATTGTATATTGAAAATGAAGAGAGTAACTTGGAGACAGGATCTCGCTCTGTCACTCAGTGGCACTATCACAGCTCACTGCAGCCTTGGCCTTCAGGGCTCAAACAATCTGCCAGCCTCTGCCTCACAGATTCCTGGGACTACCAGTGTGAACTACCACACCTGGCCACAAAAGTAAGTACTTATCTTGCTTGTGGAGCAGGGCTCTTGGGAAAGGGTCATCACCTGCGATATCACCAATATAAGGTAATTATGACTTAGTATCTGAAAACTTAAGCCTAGGAGGTATTAAATATTTAAGTACATCATTAACCTCTAGCTTACTTTTTCATTAATATAAATTTTTTTTTAGTAAAAGTAGGATATAACTTTTTAGAGAACAGTTTTAACATTGAATAATTCAAAGGTTATTGTTTTCTACTTTTACTTCAAATTCTGATGGAAAATAACATGAAATCCCAAGATACCATATCTGTCCCTCACTACTCACTGACTATAAAAACCTCTGGGGTTGAATTATGCAGAACATCAGATAGTAATGTGCAGATACTCTTCTCTATAAGCAATTACTTCATTTGTCACAAGATGGTGCTGCACACAGCTCTAAATAGGTTACTCTTAGGGAAGAAACTTCACAGCATTCAAGAGAAAGGAGCACAGTCCTTGAACACTTCATATTTTGCTCACAGGGTATGGGAAAGTATATTGAATAAGACAGAAGGAAACATAGCTTTCCAAACTCAAAGTTTGTGTTGCAAGGAATAGAAGAATTAAAATTCATTCCTTAGAATAATTTTAATGTAGAACAGTTCAGAGAAAGAAGAGATATTCTCTAAAAGATTCTGCCCAAATAAGTCTTCTATTCATTTCCCTTGTGGGTACAATAGAAATAGTATGACCAAAAATGAAAGGGAAGGATGAAAAATTAGAATATTAAAATGGTGATACTGAGCCCTGTATACCTACTTTTAACATGTGTAGGGGACATTAACACTGTGAAAAGGAGAATCTCTTACTTCCCTTTTCTTTCTCACTGGACATAAGTACAGTCAGATTTGTCAACAGAATGGGCAACATTACATTGTACATATGCAGGCATACGCAACGTTAGGGCAGAAACATCCATCTCTGTTTTTTATCACCTTCAAAGTGATTTTTTTTTTCAGAATGAGTAACATTCTTCTGCTTAAAGATACTCAGTGGCTTTCCATTGCACTCAGAATTAAGTCCAGGTTCCTGGAGTTTTACTTAAAGTACCAGAATATGAACTGTTGTTACAGATTTGCTATAACATAATGCACTGATGACACATGGAAAAATCAATCGTGTCCAGTTCCCACCTATGAGTGAGAACATGCAGTGTTTGGTTTTCTCTTCTTGTGATAGTTTGCTAAGAATGAAACATCACACACTGGGGCCTATCATGGGGAGGGGGGAGGGGGGTTCCGCTGATGCTATTTGGGTGAGTTTAACATGTATGGTATATATCATGATGTGCATAGTTGTATGCGGTGCTTGACAATGTGGGATTTGTTGTATGTTGCAGGCTACACTCTCATATTCATTTGTGCTATATGCTTGATACATACTGTAACAAACCTGCACGTTATGCACATGTACCCTAGGAACTTGAAGTATAATAAAAATAATAAATAAATAAATAAAAGTAAAAGTAAAAAAAAAAAAAAAAAAAAAAAAAATCAATCGTGTCAGTAAGCACACACTGTTTAATTCAGCTGACCTTTTTCTTTCTTATCCAGACTTTCTCAATGAAGTCATGCCTTGATTAACTATGAACACTGCAGCACTGTCTTCGTGTGCCCCATGCTTACATCTACCTCTGCCGCTTGGTTTTTTCAGACCCAGAGCTTCAGATGCTCAACCCACTGTGGCCTTTCAGCACCAACTTTTTATCATCAGGGGATATGCATGCACTGCTTCCTCTTTCTAAGATGTTTGTCCCTTCCTTTCTGCGATTTCTTCTCATCCTTCATCTCACACTTCAGATCGCAGAGAGGTGTACCCAGGTCACCCAATCGAAAGTGGGTTATTATATTTCATAGCACTGTATTCTTTTCCTTTTATTTCTGCTATTGTAAATTGTAGCTATATACACAAATTATTCACATGTTTCATGTTTCAAATAGATTTGAGAAAGGTGTATGATGGACCCCTCAAGTGAGCCACACTGTTTATTAGCCTATGATAGATTCTGGGAAGTCCTAATCTAAAGAAACCTCATGAATTGTTTTATTCAGAGCTTCCAACATTTGTTTTAGTATTAACATTCTAGGAAGCCATATGGAACATTCTGTAGAAAACACTGCTCACATCCATCCACACTCTGGATTTTATAGAAGAGCAAACAGGTTCATGTTAGTGATTGCCCATGCTATAAATTTAGTTAGCAACAGTTAAGGGCTGTCTTTGATGGGGACAATAATATTGACAGTAGATCTATTTCCGTAGAGACTGATTCCATTCATCTTTACTTTTTATTACATTTGCCTGACTATATTTGGGCTGTTTTTACCAATCCTTAGTCTAGTAGCTTTCTTTAAAATAATCATGGAGTAGATTTTATCTACACAAAATATTTATTTGGATACCTACTTCTTATTTTTCTCACCATTCCTACCCCTAAAAGCTGTTATTCATTATTCTATAGCAGTTTGGCAGGTCTCCTTTGTAGTATGGATCAAGTAGAGTAACAAAAATTTATTTCAAAGCTGTTTCCTTTTTTAAATGTGAACTCTAAAAGGGAAGGGAGTTTATGTTATTTACTTTTTATTCCTCACATTTATTCAGGGCCCTACAATAAATAAATGCTAGAGGATATAAATACAAGAATGCTTCTCTAGAGGGACTCAAAGTCTAGAGAGGAGATTGCCATAAATACAAGCAATTATAATTTGTCAGACTTAGATGCTATGACAGAGAAAGGTTAGCAGTGATGAAGGTTCTTGGACTGTTTTTCAAAGGTAGCCATATGTGAGTTTGATGAGGCAAACAAACAGTATTTCACCATGTGAACGGGAGAGCTAAAGGTGGTGGTAACTCCATAAGACAGTCATGTCTCGTTTCTCTCCTAAATGTTCCATCCTGGCTAAATGCTTTTAACCTTTAGGACTAACTGTCACACTCAAAGAGAAGACTTTTTGGGACCCTCACAAACCAAACCAGTGCCCCAGTTGTAATTTCCAATCCCAACTTTTATGTCATATAATTAGAATCTAATATCATCCATAATTTTATGCAATTTTTATCAATATTTTCTACTATTTTCCATGAGTGGCAGACACGGTATTTTGTTCATTGGTGTATCCTTAGTATCTAGCAAAATGTATTGTACATAGTAGGTTCTTGATAATTATTCATTGAACATATGAAAAAGCTGAAAAACAGATGAGTTGCCTACTGTGGGTTATGGAGTGACAGAAGTTGAAACCAAGTAGAGAAGAAGGTAGATTGTGAAGGCCAAGCTGAAGAGTCAAGATTTTATTTTATCACTGACAGGAAATCACTGAAGGCGTTTTGGTAGAAGAGTAAATCGACCAAGGTAATGTACAAAAGCATCCTAGGTAAGACCTTGTATCTAAGTTTTTTGACTTACTAATGAACTATTCCACAGTAAAATCACTGAACCTGACAGAATATACTGTATCAATAAATAGACTTTATTTATGTGTGTATATGTACTCTCATGATGTGAGTCAACCATATGGAGTTGTTTTATTAACAATATAATTATAGGATATAGTTACTGACAATATAGTCATTAACAAGTTACTTTCTTAATCTGAGAGGTTTTTAAGATAGCCTATGTATATATTTAAGATAGTCTACCCCAGAGAAGTCTAGAAATCTAGGTCTCATTAATGTTTTATCTCTTCTAGACATACCTAAATTATTAGGTTCATGGTTATTTTCAAGTGTTTAAAAACAGTCTTAGTGTGAGGTAACTAAAAAAACAATGTAATGCCTCAGAGCTGTGTTGTCTGATATGGTAGCCTATAGCTATATGTTCCCATTTAAATTTAAGTTAGTTAAAATTAAATAAACTTAAATATTTAGTTCCTTACATCCACCACATTTAACATGCTCATAGCCACATTTTCAAGTGTTTCTTTGATCATGGCAGAAAATTCTATTGAACAGTATCATAGCTTAGAGGGTTAACTAAAACAAAACAAAACAGAAACATCATCATGGTATCTTTCATTTTTGCAGTACTATATGTTTTTCAAAATCTCTTCTCCTGTGACATTTTACCTGACTCTGAGAATGAACTGTTGATGTGGAGTATGCAGGAAATACCATCATCACCACTGCTAAGACTAGAGAACTGAGAGAGAGAGAGAGAGAGAGAGAGAGAGAGAGAGAGAAGCTCTACTGACCCATCAACTTCACGTTGGTAACAACACCAAGGCTTACACGGAATAATTTTGACTAAACTGCAGACACCTCTCCTGGGTGAGAGATACAAAGAAATACTTCCTGGTTATGGAGACTGAAAAAAACCCATTCTAAGAAAAAGCTAAAAGAAATGAAGAAACTATGGGATGAATATTCCTCCATCATAAAATCATCCTTTCTGGGATTTTATGTGACGATTTCTTAGCAGCACACTTTAGAACTGCATGACAAGATAAGATGATAAGAGAAATGTATGCATTTTAATCAAATTGAAGGAAATGTGGCTAGGAAAGCAATCTTCAGCAAATAATGTAAAGAGCTGAAAACCCCCCAGTCATCCCATGCAAGGTTGTTTATCTGATTGGCTGTAATGAGTGGCTAATTTACAGTGAGAGAGCCGCAGCAGCCTCCTAGCAACATCCTTAAGTCTAGCATTTCACAACCACTCAGGCATCCAAGCAGCCCTGCCATTTCATAGTTCTCTATCTTCCTTTTGTTTATATATGCAAGCAAATGAGGGGAAATAAAATGGGAAGAATATCACAGCAGCTCTATTTATGAAGATACGCTCCATAAAATAGATTAACATAAACAAATATATTTAACAAATAAAACATTGTAAAACCTTCAGGTTAAGATCCAAAGTTATAAATCACATAAAATTCATGACCCATAGTACAATGTGTGACTCATAAAATTTCAATTTGTGTAAGTGAATGTTGTTCCTGGTTACACACAGAGACACAAAACTGTCATACAGTTTCCATAGGAGACAGTTTTCACAACATCCATCCTTACTTTACATGTGGCTTGAAGACATTTTGATTGAGGACTTCAGGATATACATTTGTGGATGCTAAGAACAGCATCTGAGTCATGAGATTAAAAATAATATTCCGGCCGGGCGCGGTGGCTCAAGCCTGTAATCCCAGCACTTTAGGCCGAGGGCCGGCAGATCACGAGTCAGGAGATCGAGACCATCCTGGCAACATGGTGAAAACCCCGTCCTCTACTAAAAAAATACAAAAAAACTAGCCGGGCGAGGTGCGGCGCCTGGTAGTCCCAGCTACTTGGAGCGAGGCAGGAGAATGGCGTAAACCCGGGAGGCGGAGCTTGCAAGTGAGCTGAGATCCGGCCACTGCACTCCAGCCTGGGCGACAGAGCGAGACTCCATTCTCAGAAAAAAAAAAAAAAAAATAAAAAATAATAATAATAATATTCCATGTGCTGCATATTAGGCTTAATATTACAGGGAAAAGTTAAAGCAAGGTAAGATTTCTAGGCTCTTTACAAATGACTATAAATATTTGTTGAATGAATAAACATTTCTGAAGGATGTCTTCTTTTAGGTTGTCTCTTGATTGTATAATCAGAATGTATGCTTACTTGTTTACTTGTCCATTTTCAAAAGCATTATACACAGAAATTCAAGAGAATTTCTAAATAAATAATTTATGCAACAGACCAGGGATAACTTCCAGCTCTTCTCTCTCTCCTAACTTCCTCTTCCCCTTCTTTTTTATTTATATTCATGAGGATACCTCCAAACTGAAAGAAATAGAAAACACAAAGCAAACCGATGGAATATTAAGGAGGATATTTTGGTCATATGCCTAAATGTTTCAGAGAAAGTATGATATGCAGGCATGGTTTGAACAGGGCTCTGGAGCCAACTCACTGTGATCTCCATGGAGTGCACTCCTCTGTGGCCACCTTCATGCTCAGGTGGCACCCTTCATGGTGGCAACATGGCTGTTGCAGTTCTAAGTTTGTGTCTATACTCCACACTATTGAGAAAGGAATAAACAATCACGCTATGGTATTCCTAGCCAAAGTCTCAAGTTCAATGAGGATTGTTCAGTCTTGGGTAAAAGGAACAAACATTTTTGGTAAAGAAATACTCTGCTTCCAGAGTCAAGAGTAAATTCAGTCTTACTCAAATTGCATGGCTGCCACACCATTTAGTAAATGTAGTGCACATGACAAATTAGTGTTAATAAAATTTCCCCAAGATAAATCAGGATACTAATAAAGAGGGGCAAGAGAAAGACTCAAAAACCATGCAATGAATGCATATTTATTTCCACCAAATGCTGCTTTTTCATTATAACTATTTCACCCACGAACTTCCATATTCTTGTGTATTTTTTCCATTAAGAGAAGTTAAAATCATAACATTTTTATGTTGGGGTGATCAGACCCAACACCAGGTCATGGGGGTGACGAAGTCCGGCGGGTCAAAGGATTGAGAAAAAGACAGTTTGAGAAGTAAAGCTGGGACCAAGGGGCTGTCCTGATCATGGAGGCTGTGAAGGCCCCGAGCTCTGGGAGCCCATGCTTTTTATTGGCAATCCAGCAGAGAAACAGGTGGTGAGAATGTGGAGGTCAAAAGGGCAGGCGCGTGATCTACAGCTGTGATGGTTTAGCACTTATTAGGAACATGTTCTGCTACTTGAAATAATGGAGAGCAGGTTCTTTTAACTCAAGATACAATCGATCCTGGGAGAGCAAGGAGCAAGGAGCCAGCAAGTCTAGACACATTCCAGAGCCGCGAGCCCTGGATTCTGTCCAAGCCACGAGGGATTGTATGCCCTGGGCTTAGATCATGGTGCGTCAGGGTAGCCTTCCACCCTTTAGAACAGAACTTGGTGTTCCAAACGCCACAAGGGATTTCAGACCCTGGACCCCGGACATGTTCCAAGACTCTTCTACATTATGTCAGACATGCAAGCCCTGCCTCAGCTTCTCCCAACACTCAGCTTTTCCCAACATTTTTACTTCAACAATTTATAAAATATATTTTTCAAAAGATAATTTCCATGGTAGAGCACAACCTCCCACCACCATCGTTTTGTTTTCTTTATATCATAGATATTAGAGATCTCTCTCTATCCAGCCCCTAATATTCAATTTGTCCTCTTTTAGCACAGTTATATTTTCCCTCCTTTCAGCACAGTTATATTTTCCCTTCTGCCATCCCGGCTTTTTTTTTTAGTTATTCCCCAGGTGGGTTGAATTCCACTCTTCTATTTTAGAGAGAAGTTTCAATAGTTTTATTTTTTAAAAAGTGAAGTGCAAGCAACAAATCCAAACATATTTCCTAAGATAACATTGATATGTTCAAATTTAATAGTAGTGTTTATGAAGCATATTTTGTTTTTGCCAGATTAAAATATGATGGAGACAAATGTGAAATATGGTATTTTTTAAAATTACAGAAAATACCACTAACAAATTATACAATACCTTTACCTACTTGGAATGGTGCCAATAGTTGGATATCATATATTCAGAGAAAGATTTTTTAAATGATATATCCATAAAATGAAATCCCATGAGCTATATTGAAGAAACTCTTTGTATGCTAATGTGAAATGATGTCTACAATATTTTGTTAAGTAAAGAAATATGTTGTAGGCGAGATCAAAACAAAATATTTTGTTAAGAAAGAAAATATGTTGTAGGTGAGATATATGTTATTATTTTTGCTGAAAACAACCTAGAAGATAACAATCAATGTTTATTTACTTCAGTATGCATAATGATCTTTAGAAGTATACATAAGAAACCAGTGGAAGTGGTTCCCCTTGCTGAGTGAGAGGGCAACTGGGCAATGAGGGGACATTTTATGAAATAAAATTTTTGATACATTTTAATGTCAAACTAAGCCAAAGAGAGTGTAATGTCGGTCTACATATGGTGGCAATGTAAAGCTGTCCTAACTTTGGGGAAAAAAAGCTGAACTCTGATTTTGACAACTATAGCATATGTAATATAATGTTATCTTTTTTTATGCTTCAAAATCTTGAATTACTCTTTGGTTTTGCACTGAAGATTGATTACCCTCATAAAAATCTCCAGAAGATATTGGAGAGAATTGTTATTTCTTAGCAAAATCACCATCCTGAATATTTCGTTCTATTCACATTTCCCTTTCCATCACATCTCACTGAATGAAAATTCCGTGAGGTAAGGATGTTTCCCCATTTTGTTCATTGCTGTATCCTAGCACATAAATTAGTGCCTGATGACTAAGCCGTAAGTATTTCTCACAAGAATAAGGGTACTTTTGAATAAAATACTAGTTCAAAAAAGATAATAAGCCAATCACTACTTTAGGAAAATTGCTGTGGGATTTTTAAAGTTTGCTTATTAATTACTTATATAAGTATTTTGCTTGACTCATTACATTTATGAACAATTTTTGTGGCTTATATTGAGGAAACAGCCACAATAGTGAATCAAGAAAGATACAATCGAAAAGTCAGGCAATCTTCATAGATTTTCATAGGATAATTTTCTAAGAAATTGACAGATTATCCTCCAAAAATAATTCCTTATGTTCAAGATAGTAACCAAGGTGAAGTAATGGATTATGAAACATTGTATAAGATTGTGACACAGAGGGAACTATAAAAATATAATGTCTTTGAAACATCAGTGTTCCCCATATTCTGATCATTCTAGGTATTGAAAACATAGAATATAGACTCTGACAACATGCTTTAGATTCTTGAAAATGTATGATGCTATCTAATGAATTTAATGTTCTCATATAAACAAAAAGCATCTTGTAATAACAAGTTTCTATTAGTGGTTGCCCATTTATCCTTTCTGGATCCCACAGGTGATATTCCAAGCGTTTTATAGACTCCCTGAAGAGTCACATTAAGTCATGATTATCTTCCGTAATCACAATGATGAAGATAATCTTGATTATTGGCTGGGAAACTTGGAAGTAATGCATGTGTGCAACTGGCAGTAATAGCATGTGCTTAATCTCGAGCCACAAGGATTGGTGTTGACAACATAGATAGTTATGATACCACGGTATATTTAATAGCAATGTTAACCTTATTTATAGAAAATATTCTTGACAATCCATTTCAAATATACCAATATTTTTTCCTCAGTATGTCACAGAATTTCTCCTTATAGATATAAATGATGCTAGAGAAAAGTCGTTTGACCTTTCCTATATTGTTATATTAATTTTAGTAATGACTTGGGGAAAAATATCTAAGCCACTGCTAACTGCTTTGAGCCTTTTCCCTGAGAGTCTAAATATACTGCAAACTCCTCAGTCATGTTGCATGTTGCAGGCAGCCTCAATGTTGGAATATGAAGGCTTATGTAAATATTGAACCAGGAATTTTTAAAAAGCCAACAAGAAAATGGGAAGAGGGTGTGGATACAGAGTTCATTTAAAAAGTTAATTTTAAACATGAGAAACTATTCACTATAACTTATAAAGAAAAGCAAATTAAATTGCCTACAATGTATTTTTGAGCAGTGAATTGCCAAAGATGAAATATTTAATGAAACACAGCCATGCTAAGAATGTTGAGAAAGTAATATGTATACATTATACACAAAGATTGTACAGGACAAAATAAATTTTGCAGCTTTGATTATAAACATAACTGATTGTTAACAATCAAAACAACCATCAACATTTCACTAAAATGAGTATAATATATTCACCCATTGGAATACTTTGCGACTACTAAAAGAATGAGGTAGATTTACATGTTCTAATATGAAAGTATCCCCAACGTTGATTAAGAAATACAAAATTCAAAGTGAAAAATGTTAAGTATAGTCTTCTCCCATTTTTGTATGCATATATATAATCTATATATACATCTGTATATATAGATTATATGTAGATATTATCTACTTATATACATATATTATCTATATAGACATATATGTGTATATATACAGATAATGTTATCTATATATAAACATGTATATATAATCTATGTTACATAGATATCTAGATCTATCTAGATATATAGACATATATTATATAGATATATAGATATACAATCTATATTATATAGNTTTTCCTAATTGAGTAAATGGAAAAAAAAAAGAGACAAGAATAAAAAAGTACATACTTAAGTTTATAGAAAAGATGAAGTTCTGAGACCATGAATATTGGGAGAGATAAGAGTGAAAAGAGAAATTTTAATTAGGCATTCACTAATCTGAAATCATGTCTATAAAATGCTACCATTTTCAGTAAATGATGACAATTTTTTTCTTCCATTTTATGAACAGTTCCCAGAAAATTAATTATTAAATGCATACATTTAATGCACATAAGTGTCCATTATGCACAAGATACTGCATTGCAGTGGTATGTATTATTAAGGCCCTCCTGTAATTCAAACAGAACCTTAGAATTTGTATAATAATAGTTGTGGCCTAATTCTATCATGGGTTACTATGGGCTTTGAATAAATTACGTAGAGAAAAAGATGGACAAAATTACCTTGGATGTTCTTTTCAGCTTTAGCGTTGGATAATTTCCAAAAGTAAATGGTGGCCTCACAGCGAATCCTGATTCTACAATCCACTGCAGTGTCTGTATTCACTCTTCTGTTTGAACATACCTAATCTATCAATCTTTTCTTCCCTTCTGATACTCTCACACCCAATAATATTCTCTGGTTTTTATTCTCACCCTCTTCCCCTGAATGTCTTCCTAATGGATGTGAGATGAAAAGGACTGCAAAGTCAGTGCATGTACAATATTGAAACTAGGTAGAAAATAACAATGTGAATATTCCATCAATGGTACCTCAGCGGTATCTTGTTCATACTCATTTATTTTAGAAATATGTCTGCAAACCAGAATATTTTATACACTGTGTATATTTGGGATACATTTCTGTTATATATTGTACACTGTATAATACATATTTCTCAAGATAAGATACAATGGATGTTTATATAGTAGCTGATCATTTATTTAGCATGTCTATGACATTGTTTGGATTAATGATGAAATTTAAACAACTTAACTCCAAAAGATTAAATGATTGAAACAGCAGATCAGATTCAGCCAGATCATCTCCTCTATGCTTTCTCCCTTTTTTCTTTCGATGTTATATGTTAGGAAATGGGGACCAGGCATGGTGGCCCACACCTGTATTCCAGCACTTTGCAAGGCCAAGGTGGGTGGATCACCTGAGGTCAGGAGTTCAAGACCAGCCTGGCCAACATGGTGAAACCCCATCTCTACTAAAAATACAAAAATTAGCTGGGTGTGGTGGCACATGCCTGTAGTCCCAGCTACCTGAGATGCTGAAGCAGAAGAATCGCTTGAACCTGGGAGGCAGAGGTTGCAATGAGCTGAGATCATACCACTGCACTCCAGCTTGGTCCACAGGGCAGGACTCCATCGCTATATATATATATATATATATCTCCAATATATCCATATATATATATCCATATATGTATATACTTCTCTAAAGTTCAATGGAATTTTATAAAATGAATAGCCTATCCTAAGATTTTCAGTATTGTTCAATTTATTTTAAAGAATGGAATTAATGCAGTAATAAATATGTAGTCTAAAGGCAATCCCTGGAGAGCTCTTTTTCAGGTGAGATGGACACAATCTAAATAGAAAATGACTCCAGCCACAACAGCCAAAAGTGTGTGTGTATGTACAGATATATATTTGTAGACACACACACACACAGAATCACGTGTTTATTAAAAGCACTATAGAGAAAAAAATAAGAAAAAGGAAATAAATTCCGACAATATATAAGTAGTCTCTGTGCTAGCAGAGCTCTGTTGCCACTGTTTGACTAGTCCCGGCCCAGGTGAGTGGAAGACTGGGCCCTTAACAACGCCTCCCCACCCCCGCCACATATACACACATCAAAATTTACCTTTGGGGATTACCTTTTAACATTGGATATTACCTTTCAAATGAGATTTGGAGGGGACATACATCCAAACCATGTCATATATTGTATCATTTCTTAGTGGTATATTTTGACTCTTTAGTTTCTTCTCTATAAACAGAAAATAATTGAGGCAGTGCAAAGATAAAACATTATGAACGTAACAATATATGCTAGTCCTTAATTCACTAAAGTTTATTTTTTATTATTTCATAAAATACTTACCTTTTATGCTGATTTTACTTTAGTTTAAGAAGTTATTATATTTCAAAATCTCTACCTCTATTATTCTCAAATCTGCACATTTTCCTCTATTTTAGGGACCATTATTTTGTCCTGCTTTCACTTTCATAATTTACTACTTATTCAGCTTAGTAAAGACATTTCTTCTTTCTCCCTTTTGTTTTTTTTAAATTCCTTCTTTATGAGTCATTTAAATTCATTCTGTACATAAAATGGCAGAAAATTGTTTTTGAAAAGAATGGCTCAACCTTACCAAAGAGATGCTGATTTTTATTCCTTACAAAATTTCAAGAAAATTTTACCAGCTATTCAATGCAAACTATTTCTTGCTGAACTTTCTTACTAAATAATTTATCTTAATTTCCATAAGTAATTACTAAGATCTCTTTCAGATAATATAATTCAAATCTATTAAAATAGGAGGGAAAAAAATCTCATTTTCAATTTAATGGCTTATGAAATTTTCTTTAACAAAATTAATGATTTCTCTATTCTGAGTCACTGATAGACTCCCCTTTACTTTCTTTGAATTCACATTTAGAGATATGAGTCCCCTTTCCCTATCAGTGAACCTCCCTCCATCAAGACCATCACAGGAAATTCAAAAGGCCTTAATAATGGTTGAACTGCAAAGGGGATATTTAGAAATCTTGAATAGATTTCTCCCAAGAGCTTTTTTTAACCCCTAATAAAAATGTTAAAATGTATTTAGCTATGTATATTTTCTTTCAATCTTCACAATAAACCCTATAGCTCCTATTATATCATAGATAATTTATTACAAATAGTTTTATATTACAGGTAAAGAAACTGAGGGTTGATCAACTAAGAAAATTTCCCAAAGTAATAAATAAACAGTTTACCCTCAAACAACATGGGTTTGAACTGTGCAGGTCTGCATATATGCAGATTATTTTCAATAAAACTTACACCAAGTGTTGTCTCCTCTCTTGCCTCCCCTTCCACCTCCTCCACCTTTTCTGCCTCTGCTACCCAGGAGCAAGATCAACCCTTTCTCTTCATCTTCCTCCTCAGCCTACTCAATGTGAAGACAATGAGTTTTAAGACCCTTATGATAATCCTCTTCTACTTAGTAGATAATATATGTTCTCTTCCTTGTGATTTTCTTAATAACATTTTCTTTTCTCAAGCTTGCTTTATTGTAAGAATACGATATATAATAATTTTAATATGTGTTACAAAGTATGTGTTAATCAACTGTTTATGTTATTGTTAAGGCTTTCAGGCAACAGTAAGCTATTACTTAAGTTTTTGACTGTGTCTGGGGGTTCATAGCCTCCCCTATGTCATTCAAGGGTCAACCACATATGTGTGTGTGCATGTGTGTATGTGTGTTAGCATCAGAATCCATTAACAGTCTGACTCCAGAGCTTGTCCTCTCAATTACTACAATATATTGCTACTCACACTTGCCTATGTGCTATGTAAAAATCTACTCAACATACAAAGTATATTGAAAAGGGATGCTTCGTCAATACATAAAACAAAAAAAGTTCCTTCCCTAGGTATTTCATTTATATAATAATGACCACTGAAGTCTAATTTTTTTTTTTGCAGAGTATGAAAATCTCTTCTTAGGTATACTTTTCTGTTTTCGCTTAGAATAAAAAGAGTCTGCCAAATTTTAAATGACACCTTTTCTGCATGTCAAATTCTCCTTTTCAGGAACCCTGATATATATCTCTAATTCTAGATTCAATAATCTTCATATTAACTTAAGAAAAGAGTTGTTAAACAAATGGAATTTAAGACAGAAAGTATAACTATATAGGTGGCTAATTGCTGATGGTAAATATGAAATTATAATAAATTGGTGAATTTCTGACTTTTTAAATATAATGAATTGTGATATTTTCTACACCACTTAAAAAATCAAATTTAGTCTAGCTTCATGTTTGCATCTCAATGAGCTTGAGAGATAGTCTATTTCAGTGGTTTGAGAGTTTGTATTTGTTTGCATATTATAGTGGAGATGACCTTTATCTCCTTAGGGAGATACATACATATATATACACACACATATGTGCATATATATACATATATAGGTATATATACATATACATATATACTCATATACGTACATATATACACATATATGTATATAAAAAGATATGTATATGTCTATATGTACATATAAGTATATACATATATGTACATATTTGAGTATATCTGTATATATGAGTATATATGTATATATGAGTATATATGTATATATGTGTGTATATGTGTATATATGTACATATTTGTATATATATGTGTGTGTATATATGTATGTTATGGGGAAGTTATGACTGACTTAAGCATAGGGGAATTTGTTGGAAGAATATTGGGTTGACAAGGGTGGTGTTGAGGAAGCAGGCTTTAGATGGACAGGAATTAAAGGAGTCCTGAAAGAAAAGAGGAAGGAAACAGCAGCCAGGACATCTGCTATCACTGCTACTGCCATCAGAGTCACTGTGATGAATATTGTCCAAACCTTCTTTCCATCCTGGTGTTACTGGCTCAAATTTACAATCCCAGGAGAGAGCATCTAGTTGTCATATTTTAGTCTTATGCCAACCTCCTGGTTATGCCAAGGTTTGAAAAGAAAAGGTATCTTGCTTCTATAATGAGGGCCAGGCACCTGGAATCTTCTTCATGCCAAAATTAGACAACTCAGAGGAAAGATTTCCCCAAAGAGAGATTGGACAAACAAATGATTACACAAGTTAACTGTAAAAGAGAGGGAACTTTCTATGCTTTAGTACATCATGATTGCCACTGGTGTATATATATGCTAACTGCTCGAGTCCACCTATTTCCATGAAGGCGGCAATTCAGCTACATCATTACCAAGTTGCAGTACCTTACCAACTAGGAGTTGCTAAGCAATCTCAACATGACCCAGATCAGCCCCACAAATGCACTCCAGTTTCATCCCTCCCTTTCTAGATTACTTAAAGCTGTAGTTGTAAAACTTTAAAAATTACTTTCTTAAATGTCATTGAGTATATCAAAGAACTCTTGTTTATGCAGATTCTATCCTATTGATATTTATCATATTGGAAATGAAAGAAGAAACTTTTAGAGTACAAAAGTATGCAAGCACACTTTCTGTTTATTGTCAACACAATGATATAATTTGTAGTTATTAAAAAGAAATTGTTACGACCTTGTGGACCCCTACAATGATCTCATGGATCCCCAGGAGTCTCCAGATACATTTTGAACATCAGTGATCAAGTCCAAACTTCTCAGTGAGTTTAAACTTTTATGAAAGATAGAAGATTTTTATGAGAAAATTGTCTTCAAAAGTTTCAGTTTTCAACTTCACACACAAAAACATCTGGCTACCTCTTGGAATACAGAAATAATAAAATACTACAGTAATAATTACAATGTCTTTGAAACATTTACAGTGAAAGAAAACACAATAAAATATAATATGATATCACCCATTGTATTTCCTCTCCAGATAAAACCACTGCCTATGAAAGAAAAAAATGTAACTGCTTTCAATACATAGACTTAGATAAGTAGTGTTTTGCCTCGTGGATAAATTTAGGAATTACCTAAAACATATAGAGCCATAACTTTTCCTGTATTGATACATTCCTTCATTCCATTTAATTACTAATGAATTGTGAACCAAAATATAATGAAGAACACTTTTTAGATTTGATATTTTATACATATGAATCAATTGCTTCCAGCACAGCTCTACAGAAATAACAATGTTTCTTTAATTTTCATTTTAAGAATTGATGTGCATGCACAGGTAATTTGCTCTGAATAATACTGGTATTTTTTTGCCTTGATATTTGACTTGAGAAATATATATCCATATAAAGTCTGATTATTATTATTACAGGCCAGTAGTAAACTTTGCCAAAGGCTACAAGATGGCTCACATATATCTGGAAGGGAATACTTGAATACATATAAGAATCACTTGTAGGTTTTCTGATTAAACAGAATTTACCTAATAAATTGCCACAAAATTGCAGATTCAGAATAAGAGGAGGTAAATAATTGAGAAAACTTCTTTTGAAGACTTTTGTTTTAAGAATGAATTTTAATAAAAAATAATAAAAGTAGTTACTTCTTGGAGGATTTATTTTTCGATCATCTTATTTCTCTCATAAGAGAGCTTCCAATAAATTTTTTCCATGGAGTATACCTCACACATACACCCAGAGGAGTGTAATTTCTTGAGCATTCATTATCTATTTTCCATCAGGACTCTGTTTTTGAAAAGCTGCAGATAGTGTAGTTTCATGTCTATAATCTCATTGTTTTGATGTATTAAAGGTTTTCTTAATTCTTTTGAGAAACCATTTATAAGCTTTTTAAAAAGGTAGTGAGGCTGTGCTTTTATGTCTGAAATTTAACAACAGATGATTCATTAACCATGAAGTGAGGTCAAGTTGACTGCTAGATTCTCTGGGGCAAAAAAGACAAAAGAACAGCAAAAGCAAAAACAACAACAAAACCCCATAAAATATTAGCAAAATACTAGACTTTTGTAGTGCTGTTTAGCCTTTATTTTTCTTTTGTGACATTAACAGATAAGTATTGTGATGAAAAAACTTAAAACAAATATGAAATTTAAAATATCTGTTTATAAAACATGGATTTGCAAATGTACATCTATTTTTTATATTTTATTTCATTTATTTATTTTGAGACAGAATCTTGCTCTGTCACCCAGGCTGTAGTGCAATGGCGCGATCTCTGCTCATCACAACCTCTGCCTTCTGGGTTCAAGTGATTCTCATGCCTCAGCCTCCCAAGTAGCTGGTATTATAGGCGTGTACCACCACACCTAGGTAATTTTTTGTATTTTTAGTAGCGATGGGGTTTCATCATGTTCGCCAAGCTGGTCTCGAACTCCTGACCTTGTGATCCTCCCACCTTGGCCTCTCAAAGTGCTGGGATTACAAGCGTAAGCCACGGTGCCTGGCCCACATTTCAGTATTTTTTAATTAAAAATATAATGCTGCATATAATCAATGGTTACTTGATGTCTTCTGTACGTACATTTTAAAGGATTGTGTGACATTTTAGTTGGTAAAAACAGAAAGAGGTGAGTTAACAATTTTGTTTTATTGTTGTTGTTGTTGTTGTTGTTGTTGTTGTTTTTGACAGAGTCTCACCCAAGTCAGAGTGCAGTGGCATGATCTCGGCTCACTGCAACATTCGCCTCCTGGGTTCAAGTGGTTCTACTGCCTCAGCCTCCCCAGTAGCTGGGACTACAGGCACGTGCCAACATACCTAGCTAATTTTTGTATTTTTAGCAGAGACGAGGTTTCACCATATTGGCCTCAATCTCCTGACTTTGTGATCCACCCGCCTCCAGCCTCCCAAGGAGTGCTGGGATTACAGGCGTGGGAGCCACAGTGCCTGGGCCTGAGTGATTTAAATTGTCAATTTACCTATTGACAATGTGTCTTCTCACTATCATCTGGTATAATATATTTGCATGTCTTTTCTCACTGGTCAAAGATACCACCACATAATCCCATGTGTATGGATAGCATACGATATATGGATAGCTAGATATATATGTATGTATCCATCTATCCACACATATGTGTATGTAGATATATATGTATACATCCATCCATACATACATGTGTGTATGTATGTATCTTGATAGTGAAAACAATGTGTCCAATAGGTAATAGACATATTATACATGTATAAATATATATGTATATCTACATATATGTATCTTGACAGTGAGAAAACAAGGGTATCTCCATAAGCTTTTGAATTTAGTGCCCTTTCACCAGCCACCAATTTATATTCTCTAGATAGCTTCTGTAGGTACTTTCTTAGTTTGGTGTAGATTTTGTTTTAATTAACAAATAATTCTTAATGATCTGTTTTACACCAACACTATTCTCAGGGCACAAAGACATAAATAAGCAAAGGCATGTACTCAAGTGAACCAAAAACCTGTATCTGCAAACAGACTTGCACACAGATATTTATAAAAGTTTTATTCATAATTGCCAAAACTTGCAACCAAGATGTCCTTGTGTAGGTGATTATATTAGTAAACTGTGGCACATCTAGACAATGGAGTATTATCCAACACTAAAATGAACTATTAAGCCATGAAAAAACATGGAGGAAACTAAAATGTCTATTTCTAAGTGACAGAAGCCAGTCTGAGAAGGCTACATACTGTACAATTCCCCAACTCTGTGACGCTCTGGAAAAGACAAAACTGTGGAGTTAATAAATCAGGGATTGCCAAGGGTTAGGGAGAAGGGGAATAAATAGGTGGAATGCCGAGAATTTTTAAGGTAGTGAAACTTCTCTGTATGATACTATGAGGGTGTATACATTTCATTTTACATTTGTCAAAACCCATAGAACGCACAACACTGAGTGAACCCTAATGTAAACTATAGACTTTAGAGGATAATGATGTGTCAGTATAGGTTTATCAAGTATAACAAATATATTCTTTGTTTGGTGATATTGATAAGGTGAGAGGCCATATGTGTGTGTATATGGGGAGCTGCTGTATCTTTGGCTCAATTTTGCTCTGAACCTGGAACTGCTCTAAAAATAAAGTGTATTAAAGGGAATGGTAGTGGGTGGCAATGAGGGAAGGAGGAATCATTAATGGGTACAATAATACAGTTAGATAAATTAATAAGATCTAGTATTTGATAGCACAACAGGGTGACTATGGTCAATAATATTTTATACTACATCTTAAAATAACAAAAAGACGGCTGGGCACAGTGGCTTACACCTATACTCCCGGTACTTTGGGAGGTCAAGGTGAGAGGATCGCTTGAGTTCAGGAGTTTGAGATAAGCCTGGTCAACACGGTGAGACCCTGTCTCTACAAAAAAGAAAAAAATTAGCTGGACAAGGTGACTCACACCTGTAGTTCCAGCTACTTTCAGGGGGCTGAGGTAGGAGGGTCACTTAAGCCCAAGAGTCTGAGGTTGCAGTGATGTAAGATGATGTCATTGCACTCCAGCATGGGCAACAAAGTGAGACCCTTCCAAAACAGAAAAAAACACCAAAAAACTAACAGAGTATAATTGGATTGTTTGTAACTCAAAGAAAGGATAAATGCTTGAGGTAATGGATGACCCATTTACTTTGATGTGGTTATTGCACATTGTATGCCTGTAGCAAAATATCTTATGTATCCCATAAATATAAAAACAATTATTGAGGAGCTCAAAGAACTTTGGTTTGTGTAAATTATATTATTGATATTTACCATATTTCAAATTGAAAAATAGAATCTAAAACATACTTATTAATTTGTTTTCATGTTTTGGTGAAAAAATGTTTTCCAGAACAAAACAAAAAAATTATATGAGAACTGAACGCTATCTGTTTCTGTATTCCACATGTCATAGATATGTTGCATATTTGTAGTAAAAGAAACGAAGTCCAGCCTCATACTGATATGAATTTAGAAAAGAGAGAGCCTCACCAACTCAAGAAGGCTTGAGGACCTCAAGAATCTTTAGACCATGATTTGAGAAACAGTAATTCTAATTCTACCTCTTTTTCCCACTAAAGGAAGCATGTGTAAACATAAATAAATAAGAACAGCAGTTTTAAAATCAAAACTTTAATTTTTTAAGCATATGCTTTGTAATATTCTATGCCTTCTGATACACCTTACAGCAGATCATGCCCCACCTGCATTTCACAATGCTTACACAGACCTTTGCTGTTATAGAGGGTCTACATTTAAGTCCTTTCTGTGGGTTGAGTTCAGAGGGTCTCATTTGCCTTTTTACTTTATTTTTCTAAAGCTCCCTATGTTGTGAAAAAAGACAAAAGATAGTTATAAAAGTAACACTCTATGTTAATGATGTTTAAATAGTGTCCTTTCTAACTTTCACATCTCTTAAGTTATTAGTCCTCAAATTCAGATGCTGCTAGAGTCAAGTGAAATGCGGAATTAAGATCATATCCTTTTATGTAATCTCCAGTGGACACCTTGCCTCAAAAAAAATTTCTTTTTTCACTTTCTAATCCTTTTCATGAACTGTGTGCTTCTTCCCTTTCTCTAGTCCCTAAGTACTCAGGGCTCATAAAGCTGTCCAAACACACAACCACACCAAAACCCATGGACCTGGGTTTTCTTGAAGCCTCGATTTAGGCTCTGAATATCTGGCTTGCTGTGACCCTACCAAGGGACTATATAGATATTCCTGCTTTTATTACTAAGTACGGAGGTGCTGATATTTTTCTAGATACCAAATTGAAAATTTTATGTATTAGTTTATAGAACGTGTATTGCTTCAAATCTTCCTTCAAACTCCTAGACTTACCCTTACCACCTTTATTAACAATATCCATTTTTGTCCTACTAAAATGAGAGCCATTTGCCAGGAATTATAATTATGCTTTTATCCACCCTGAAATCATTCTGCACCTTCAACTTCTATCAATCATTCTGTCTCATATATCAAGAACCCTTCCTTTGATTCTATTACCCACTCATGCTCCCCCATCACATACCTCTCCATTTGTTCATTTAGCATGTATTGATGAATCAAGAATTTTAAGCATTTTGTTAGATTCATAAATGGACATGATTTCAAAGAGCTATGTTTGCCAATAGAGATAAAAGTGACAAGGTACACTGTGAATTAAGAAGATGGAGTGGTTACTCAAAATGGGTGTGGGAGGAAATGAATAAATAGCATATTGTGGAATATGTAGCATTTCACAGACTCTTGCCAGACAGATAAAACTTGAACAGGCCTGGCGTGATGACTCACGTCTGTAATCTCAGCACTCTGGGACGCCGAGGTGGGTGGATCACCTGAGGTCAGAAGTTCGAGACTAGCCTGACCAAGATGGTGAAACCCCATCTGTACTAAAAATACAAAATTAGCCAGGTATAGTGGCAGGTGCCTGTAATTCCAGTTACTCCGGAGGCTGAGCCAGGAGAATCACTTGAACTGTGGAGGCGGAGGTTGCAGTGAGCCAAGATTGTGCCATTGCACTCTAACCTGAGCAGCAAGAGCAAAACTCTCTCTCAAAAAGCAAACAAACAAGAAAACAAAAAAACAAAAAACAAAAGAACAAAACTTGAACATAATGAGATGGGGCAAATGAAGTCTGTAAGCTTGTTAGGGCAGCCACAACAAAATAATGCAGGTGGCATTAACAACAAAATTGAGGTGTGTTTTGTTTTGTTTGTTTGTTTGTTTGTTCATTTCTGGAGGCTAGAAGTCCAAGATCAAAGTGTTGGCAGGTTTGATTTCTTCTGAGGTCTCTCCTCCAGACTTGCAGATGGCTGCCCTCTTGTTGAGTCATCATGTGGCTGCATTTTAACTTAATCACCTTTTAAAGACCTTTTCTCTAAATACATTTACATTCTGAAGTACTGGAGGTTGGGTCTCTGAGGTATGCATTTTGGGAGAACACAATTCAATTCATAACAGGGAGTTTAGGGTATTCCAAACATAAGGGGCAAATGAGTAGAACAGAAGGAAAGGAGAGCAAATCAATGGAGAATAGATATTTCCCCCATTCATATATAAACATATATATCTTCTTGAGAGCTGTATATTCTAATACATATTTTTTGATATTGATAATAACCATGAATCTGAATGATCTGGAAGCGTTATCAATATCAATAAAATTTGAAGTTATTTTAAAATTATTATAATAAATGTATTTTAGAATGGTCTGATATTTCTATTCATACGATTAACTTAGAATAAAGCTTTAAAATGCTTAAATATATTTATTGGGTTTTCAATACTAGCTATATTTTATTCTACCTTGTTTGAGTTCCATCACCTCAAACAACATCAGAGGATGTTTATGATTAATGAACGAATGACAAGCAATTATCAGGCAAAGATACAATGTATAATATTAAATTGTAACTTAATTTCTTATCCAAAATAAATGACAGTTGGTTCCCAACTTATAATGGTTAATTTATATGATTTTGCAGCTTTACAATGGGTTTATTAGGACATAACTCCATTATAAGTGAGAGCATCTGTATATATCAAGCATGATACTATCCGTGTCATCTTTCATTAAAATGTAATATTACATATTTTGTCAATTTTGTAATATAAAACAATACAATATAAAAATATTTAGAAAAAAGATGCAATAAATATCCTTTAAATTCATTAGGTATAGATAAGATTTCTGAAAGAATAAACTTCGAAATTATCATATGCAGATGTAATATATGTATCATATATGTTTATATGTACATATAGTTAAGTATATATGTACCTTTAAATTACACATAAACGTACATATTTGATTGCCTACACATGTTAACCATTTTAAGTGAATATGAACTTCTGTAGTATGAATTCCTAAATAAATAATGAATAGGTTTGCATTATATTTATTATTTTTTTAATATTGTAAAATATGTGTTCCCATTAGAGACCAAAGAATTTGAAGAGACTCAGACCAGTCTTTCATGTTTCTTGAGCTTGATTTGGTAAATATTTAATAGGAAATGAAAAAAATGATTGAATTAATAATATTCTGTAGGTGATTTCTGCTGATTGTAGTACAAATATACTTAAGTACCTATTTAAGCTTCTCTAAAAGGCTACCAAAAGGCTATGATATTCAAACATCTTTTAGTCATAACTGGCCAGGAATAGTTTGGAAATACTAATTTGTAAGCAAGTCAGATAACATTCTGTATGACTTCTGAAATCAGTATTGTGGATATATATCAAATAGAAATATTAATGGGGAAGAGAATTCTGGGAAGATAGCAGAATAAAAAGCACCAAGAATCTGTCTCATCATCTAAATAGCATTTGCACTGTCAGAGTCTAGCTGATGTAACTTTTTTCTGTGAATTATGGTGTCTATTGAAGACTTTCAACTTTCAAAAGTAAATTTGGGCTTCAAATTGTGATTCGTTTCAGTCAATTAGAGTTCTAGCACAGTAGCAGTTGCTTACCACCCAACCTCAGTCCCACAGCATGCATCTGTGCATGTGTTATGGAAGCCAGAGGGAAAAACAAAACAAAACAAAACAAAAACTGTGTTCCAAATATTAGTGATCTATGCTCTTATCATTCATTGCTGTTTCTAATCACACAAGTTTAGACAAAGAGATGGTTAGTCATTGTTGTAGCATTCACCCCCATTTCTGAAAGCCTATCCCCACTGATTGAAGTGACTTCCAAAAGATTTAGAGGGCTGCTGGCATTCTTTTCTGCTCTACTCTTTATTTTTTCTGTTTTCCTCTTTTGGAAATCAGACATTAAAGACTAGAATATTCAAAAACAATTGTATACACAAAGAAATATAGAAAGTGATGTCTCAAACCCAGGGAAACGCACAGGTTCAGAAAAGAACTAATACCTTAGGTTTGTACCTGTGGTTGATCTTTTCCACAAAGACAATCTACAACCATAAGGAAAGAAACAAAAATAAAACTCAGGAAAATCAGGGGAAGAGGGAGAATCTGATTTCCAAAGTTATCACATTACTTGATTCAAGCATTCAGTTTTCAACAACAATAAAACGCATCAGGCATACAAAGAAGCAGGAAAGTATGGCCAATTCAAAGGGGAAAAAATGAATCATTCAAAACTATCCCTTAAAAAAAAAAAGAAAACACTGTTGGCAGATCTACTAGACAAAAACTAATACAAATAACTTAAAGATACTGAAAGAACTAAAGTAAGTTGTGGAGAACGTCAAGAAAATTATGTGTGAACAAAATAAAGTATCAATAAAGAGATAGAAAAACCTAAAAAATTTCTGGAACTGAAAAATACAGTAACAGATGAAATGAAAAAATGTACAAGAGGGCTTTTTAGGACAGGCATGGTAGCCCACACCTGTAATCCCAGCACTTTGGGAGGCTGAGGCGGGTGGATCCCTGAGGTCGGGAGTTCAAGACCAGCCTGGCCAACATGGTGAAACCCTGTCTCTACTAGAAATACAAAAATTTAGCCGGGTGTGGTGGTGTAATCCCAGCTACTCAGGAGGATGCGGCATGAGAATCACTGGAACCTGGGAGGCAAAAGCTTCAGTGAGCCAAGATCACACCACTGCACTCCAGCCTGGGTGACAGAGGGAGACTCTGTCTCCAAAAATAAAAAAGGGGACTTTAAAGACAGATTTAAGCAGGCAGAAGGAAAAAATCATGAAAGTTGAAGATAGAACAATGGAAATTATTAAGTCTGAGGAACAGAATAAAAAAAAAGAATAAAGAAAAGTAAACAGAGTCTACAGGACTTTTGGGACACTATCAAGTGAACCAGTAACATAAAAGGAGAAGAAAGAGATAAAAAAAAAAGAGAGAGAGAGAGAGAATATTTAAATAAATGAGCGAAAATTTGATGAATTTGATTAAAGATATAAATATAAACCTTCAAGAAGCTTAAGGAACTCTAAATAAGATGAACTCAAAGAGACCCTCTCAAAGACTCATTATCATCAATCTTTTGAACGCCCAAGACAAAATGTTGTAAGTAGCAAGTGGTAAGTGCCTCATCACACACAAGGGACACTCAGTAAAATTATCAGCAGATTTCCCATCAGAAACTGATGAGGGCAAATGTATTCAAAGTGCTAAAAGAAAAAGCACTGTAAACTCGTACTATATTCAGGAAGACTATCCTTCAAAAACAAAGAACAAATTAAGACTTTCTCAGATAAAGAAAAACTGAAGGATTTCATCACCATAGAACTTTCAGCAAGAAATAGTCAAGGGAGTCCTGCAGGATGAAATGAAACAACTTTAGTTGGTAACTCAAAGCCATATGAAGAAATAAAATATCAGTAAAGATAAATATGTGAGCAATTACAAAAGCCAGTGTGATTGTAACAATGGTTGATAACTGTTCTTCTTGTTTTCTACATGATTTTGGACACACACATTGAAAAAAAAATTATTTGTCTAAAAGCAAGTATTATTGCAACTTGGTTCATAACTCTACATTTTGTTTTCTATATGATTTGAGATTAATACATTTAAAAAGTATTAGTTTATGGTTTGGGGTACACAATGTATAAAAATGTAATTTTGTGACATAAATACCCAAAGATCTAGACCTGATGGCTTCACTGGTGAATTATATCAAACATTTAAAGAAGAATCAATACCACTTCTTCTCAAACTTTTCCCAAAAACTTGGAGAAGAAAGAACTCTTTCTAGTTCATTTTATGAGGCCAACATTATCTTGATACCATAGTAAAAGATACAAAAAATGAAAACTCCAGGTCAGTGTTTCTTATGAACTTCAATGCAGAAATCTTCAACAAAGTTTAGTAAATTGGATTCAGCAGCATACAAAAAAGAATTATATATCATGACCAAGTGGGATTAATTCATGGAATACAAGGATGCTTTAACATACAAGACTAAATTAATGTAGTATACCACATTAAGAGAACGAAGGGGAAAAAATCCCAAATAGTCATCTCAGTTGACATAGAAAAAACATTTGTCAAAATTCAACAGTTTTTCACAATAAACACACTAAATAACATAGAAATAAAAGGAATCTACTTTAACATAATAAAAGCTATATATAAGCAACCAACAGCAAATGTTAATAGTGAAAGACTAAAAGCTTTTCTGCTGTATTGGGACCAAAGCAACAGTGCATGCTTTCATCTCTTATTTTCAATATAGTACTGGAAGTTCTAGCCAGAGCAACTAGGCAAGAAAAGAAATAAAAGACATATAGCAGAGAAAAAAGAAAAATTATCTCTATTCTTATATGTAGAATACCCTAAAGATTCTACCAAAAAAAAAAAAAAAAAAAAAAAGCTATTGGAACTAATAAATGAACTCAGGTAAGTAGTAGGATACAAAACCAACACAAGAAAATCAATTGTGTTTATACACATTAACAATGACCAATTTGAAAAGAAATGATAAAATAATTCTATTTATAATAGCATTAAAAGAATAAAATACTTTGAAAAGAAATTAAAGAAGTTATAAACAAATGGAAACATCTCATGTTCATGGATTAAAAGACTTCATATTGTTACAATGCAAATATGACTCAAAGAAATCTATACATTCAATGCATCCCTATAAAAAATTAAATTCTAAATATGCTTTTTGCAGCTATAGAAAATTCTATCTTAAAATATATATGGAATCTCGAAGGACCCTGAATATCTGTAATAATCTTGAAAAAGAACAGGCTGGAGAATGCACACGTCTTGATTTTGAAAACCTACTGCAAAGTTACGGTAATCAAACAGCGTGATAAGAGCATAAAGATAGACATATACACCAATGGAATACAATAGAGAGCCCAGAAAGAAACCCTCACATCTGCTGTCAAATGATTTTGGCAAGGGTGTCAAGACTATTCAGTGGGAAAGGAGAGTCAGTCTTTCCAACAAATGATAATGGTAAAATTGGATATGCACACGAAAAAGAATAAAGTTGAACCTTTACCTAACACCATATGCAAAAATTACCTCAAAATACATCGAAGAGCTAAATATAAGACGTAAAACTATAAAACTCTCAGAAGATAACATAAGGCAAAACCTTTATGACATTGGATATGGCAATGGTTTATTGGATCGTCTAACACTAAAAGCACAGACGACCAAAGAAAAAACAGACTAATTGGATTTTTATAAAAATATAGTGTGCGACACGTATGTCTATTGCGGCACTATTCACAATAGCAAAGACTTGGAATCAACCCAAATGTCCATCTGTGACAGACTGGATTAAGAAAAAACACCATGGAATACTATGCAGCCATAAAAAAGAGTTCATCCTTATGTAGGAACATGGATGCAGCTGGAAACCATATTCTAGCAAACTATCACAAGAAGAGAAACCAACACGCTGTGTTCTCACTCATAGTGGGAACTGAACAATGGAGTACTGGACTCGGAAGGGGAACATCACACACCTGGGGCTATCATTGGGAGGGGGAGGAGGGAGGGATTCATGGGAGTATCATACATGATATAAGCATGGCATGAATTGCATGGGTGCTGATGAGCTGATGGGTACAGCACACCACATGGCTAAGTATACATATCTAACAACCTTCGTTATGCACATGTACCCTAGAACTTAAAGTATAACTAAAAATATATTATTATATATATATATTAACCTATCTATATATACTATATATATAGTGTTGTGAGACAAATCTGTATACCTTAAGTATATACAATAAAATTTACTTTTTTAGCAATACAATAGCAACAGAGTAAAAAGACAACCCATAGAATGTGATAGAACATTTGTAAATCATATAAATGCTAAGAGATTGCTATCCTGAATATATAGATAGAAAGCATAAACTCAACAACAACAACAACAAAATGATTTAAAATGGGCAAAAAAGTTGAATAGAAATTTCTCCTCCAAATAAGGCTTACAAATGGCAAATAAGCACATGGAAATATGCTCAGCATCACTAATCATTAGGAAGTTCAAATAAAATAACAATAAAACATCACCTCACACCCATTAGGATAATAACTATTTAAAAAGACAATAACAAGTTTTCCAGAGGAAGTGGAGATATTAGAACACTGTGTAAAATGTAAAATAGTAGAGCCATTGTAAAAAGCAGTATAGGAGTTCTTCAAAACATTAAAAATAACATTACCATATGATCCAGTAATTCACTTCTGGATTTATATCTAAAGAAATTTTAATATAGGGTCTCGAAAAGATATTTATACACCATGTTCACAGCAGCATTATTCACAGCAGCTAAAATGTGGAACCAACCAAAGTATCCTTTGGTGTAAATGGACAGACAAAATGTGATATACACCTCTAATGGAATATTATTCAGCCTTAAAAAGGAAGGAAATTCTGACATATACTACAACATAGATGAATCTTAAGGACACTATGCCAGGTAAAATAAGCTAGTCACACACCAAAAAAAAAAAAAAATGCTGCATGATTCCATTTATGAGGTAGGTAGTATAGTCAAAATCATAGAGACAGAAAATAGAATTCTGGCTGCCAGGGTCTAGAGGAAGAAGGTAATCACGATTTATTACTAATAGGTAATAGTTTCAGTTATACAAGATGAAAAGATATGGATGGTGATGATGACTGCACAATATTATGAATGTATTTACTGCTACTAATCTATAACCTTAAAAAGATTAAGATGGTAAATTTTACGAAATGTGTATTTTTCCACGATTAAAAAATGAAAAAAGAGTAAAGCTCATGTAAAATGTATACCTGTCTATAAGCTTTCAGTAAATTGTAACTCTTGCTTTAAAACTGCTGCATTGTTTTCTTACTTCCTCTCTTTTTGTAACTCTAATGGCTGTAGTTAAGTATTCATCTTCTTAAATAATAAGATTAATTGTAGACCATATTATAATGGGTTTAACATGTTTAAATTCATGTCATATCCTTCAGTGAGTCATGAGAAAAGTTAGTAAAAGATAATAGATGCATTTCAAATAATTAAATAAGATATTCTATTTTTCTCCTCTCACCATCCCCACACTCTCATCCTCATTTTGGAATATTTTTCCATTAGGCTTCCATTTTGTTTCCTTATGTAGTAAGGAGTTAAAGATGGCTAAGAAGGCAGTCATATCTATAATTCAAGGCATGACCTGTATCATTCTTTTAGTTTTAAAAAATGCTGAATTTTATTTTAGGATTTTTTATTTTTTGGGTAATAAGCTTAAAAGATATTATTCTTTTGGAATTGAATTCAGAGGAAGATTAAGTCAAACCTAGAAAATTACTGTTTCAGCCTAGTACTTAGGGGATTAAAAACAAACAAATAAATAAAATCTCCAATACTCACTTATTTGAGCAGCTTCCTGCTGTGAGCATGTCTAGTTTCCTACTTCTACATCCCTCTTTACTACAATGTTGCTATATGTATGGAGTCATGGTAACTATGATTTTGCTCCCCAGCATACTCTTCTTTTCATTTTATGATAATAAAATGTATATTTGGAAGTGGTGGATAACCACTTCCTGCAATTTGAATGTGATAGACACAGAGCAGTCACATAACGGAATTGCCTAGCCTTGGTTGCCACAGTTGTTAGTTCAGGGATTGGTACATAATGCAGATCATAACTAAGAAATTCACCAAAAAAGGAAACTGAGATGAACTACTGAAATATTAAAGGTGAGCCTGTATGATGGAAACTGTGTAATCTGTTCAATTTTCAAAATGTTCTAAATGTTTTTGAAATGTTTGTAATCTGACGATAAACGGGCATACTTAACAAGTGAAATGTTATCAGGGACTGGATATTCATGGAAGACGAGAGATAAAAGGATAGAAGTAACTACATTGCTTGCGAAGAAAAGAAGGGATTAGAATGGGAGACATTCAAAGGAGTAAATATCTTCTTAGCAAATTACATAAGTGTTTTGTGAGTGTATTAAGGTTTTTCAGTAAATCTTTCAGGGAAACAGGAAAGATGAGGATAGATAGCCAATGCCAAGTAACCATGGATCCCAGAAAAACAGAAAATTGACGGAAAGAGCTCCCCACAGTAAAGCATCCAATAAGTTTAAAGCAGGATGGTTATGCTTTATTGATGATGAGTTGCTAAGGGAAAGACTCCATGTCTTAATTCATGATAAGTGAGATGATAAACACACAGACAATTTGAAATAGGCATCATATGGTGAAAAGAGCATTTAAAAATAATTATACACACATACATACATATGTGTACATATACCAATACCTAAATTATTATTAAATACAGATTTTTGTTAATTGAGCTTATCTCTATATTATGCCAAGAAAGTTTTCAGGACAATATAATATATTATAATTTATGATTATTAGATTAAGATATTGGAAGAAGATATTAACATGAGTTGGACTGTGAGGGTTAATTCTAGCAGGATTGAAATTAGCCTGGTATGTTTCACTGAAATAAGAATGTACTGAGCACTGAACTATGGTCAAAGCAAAAATCATACTGATTATGACTGTTGCTTTGTAATCATAGGTCTGAGAAGTTTGGGGACAGTCCATATCAGCTTGTCAGGATTAAAGATCTGCAACTTTTCTCAGTGAGACCTTTTAAGGGCTCTGTCACTGGGGCTGATCACATAGCAAGAATATGCCAGCAGGATTAGTAGGGAATGTGTAACCCTGGTTGAAGCTCCATTTAGACTCCCTGATTCTGAGGTTTCTGTATATTTGCCAGTGGTTCCTGATTTAAGAGAGAAAGTTCACCTAGGATGACCTTTACAAATGGAAGTCAGGTGGAGCTTGTACCTGCAGATTGGAACTTGGCCTTTCTAGATTAATTGCTGTGAGGCAGCCATTGGTTATAATTCATATCCTTGCTTTAATGCTGCTGCTGAATGATATACATTCCCAGTAGTAAATTATAATTTTGTAAGCATTGTCATGTTGAGTATTGTGAGTCTTACTTAGCAATTGAATACTGTCCAGTTAGTAAAGTTGGTGTCAAAGTGGGATTTATTAAAAGATCATTTACTCACTGTTGACCAATAATATGACTAAATTATTATTCAGAAATAAAAAATGATTCTTTAAATGTGTTAAAATGAACCATTGATGTTTCATAGTTGCCTAATACAACTTTGGAATCAGTACTGATAATAATACTTGCCATGGAATGTAAAAATGGTAGAATCTGAACATCAGGAGTGATGAAAATGAATTAAGAGGAACTTCAAGCTGATAGCAGATCAGCTAAAAATTGAGTTCAATAGGTACTGCTTTCAGCACTAGCCAAAGAAAATCTTTCAGTTGAGCTTTGCCCTCAGGCAAGAGGAGTTCCAACCATAGGAACTTGGGCAACTACAACATTTGATAAATTGGCTACACCTATGAGAACAGTTACAATTAAAATGGTAGTTAAAATTGGGCAAGTTGATAACAAAAGGAAAAAAATTCTTGAAAATAAAAAGTAGTATACTGAAGAAATCAAGTAACTGCAGATCATTAGAAGAAATTCTCTCATGAGCCCTTGTTAAAATGACCCTTGAAAACTTTAGATCAAAGGGCTTTGTCTATGGCATTGAACAACTCAGATTAGAGGAGAATGTTTGGGCTCACATGGATACTAAAGTGGCTACTCTCTTTATGGTGATGATTTGGATTCAAGCAATATTGGATTGCTGTATGACAAAAGCAACCTCACTAATGATATTCCACTCACCTAGGTAGTAACTGCTACTGCATTAAAAGAAAACCCACCAGCATGGGCAGTCTATATAACTTTGTTGTTGGATCCTTAGGAGTGTATAAAGAGGTAGTTTCAGAACTTTTATCCCAGCTATCTCACATAAAACCTTGATATGGTTTGGCTATGTCCCCACCCAAATCTCATCTTGAATTTCTACCTGTTGTGTGAGGGGCCCAGTGGGAAGTAACAGAATCATGGAGCAGGTCTTTATGGCAGGACCATAAGCCTCATGAGATCTGATGGTTTTAAACATGGAGTTTCCCTGTGCAATTTCTCTACTCTTGTCTGCTGCCATGTGAGACATGACTTTCACCTTCTGCCATGATTGTGAGGCCTCCCCAGCCACATGGAATTGTAAGTCCAATAAACCTCTCTCTTTTGTAAATTGCCCAGTCTCGGGTATGTTTATCAGTAGTGTGAAAATGAACTAATACATACCTGAATGTTAGGACTTTATAAACAGAAAAAAATAAAAATAAAAATAAGAATGGGGACAATTCAGGCAAACAGTGTAGAAGTTTGGGAATGATTCATTCAAATGGCATGAAAAAGAAAGAAATTGATGGAGTACCAAGTAAAATCTCGATAGAATTTTATAGAAGCTGAAGGGGCTCCCAACTGCCTCTCTATAAACTTTCCAGGATGTGAAGATTCCAGGGTACCTAGATGATTGATTTATTTTCACTCAGAAGAAGTTCAAAGGAAAGGTTCAGCTGAACCTCCAGCATTAGATGTAAAAATATTATGTTTAAATATTAATATGGTGATACAGGAAGAAGATTGACATGACTGACATGAAAGGCAGTCTCTTGACTCAGTCCCTATTGGGACACTTGATGCCTTTTACAAAGCTTGGGTGAAATGTCTGTGGATAGAGAAGAAATTCTTTTTGGTCTACTACTCTGTAAAGAGCAAAAAAAAGAAAATCTGAATAAAGATTGAAATTATGATTTAAAAGTATACTGTGATAGCATCTTTTATGTCAATAAATAATTGGCTATAATAACAAAAGGTAGAGATATAATGTATGAATAAAAAAAAAAACTTGTAGATTTTCCCTCTATCTAGCGTTAGTTGGAAATGCAACATGGGTTCCTAAGCAATACAAGTGATATATTTAAAGCAATTCAGAATATGTGGAAGGCAACAATAAATTGCCAGAATAATTAAGGCAGTGTGAAATTTAAGTGTGTTAATGCCTACAAACTTGCCATACAATAGACCAGCACAGCCAGTGAAGCAGGTTGGTGTATGATGGAGAATGACACTAGAATATGGAAGATTAAACGAACAATGTGCTCAGTAGCCTTAGTAGTCCTTGATATGGTGCTATTTCACTAACACAAGATAAAGGTAACTAGTATTCTGTAGTTGAATTTGACTGATGGGTTATTCTTAATATGTCAGCAAAGACAGCCAACGACATTTTCAATCACGTTAAACAGTTATCAATATGCATTTATTGTACTAACAACCTCAAGGGCATTTGAACCTTCCTGTAAAGTATTACAATCTGGTAAGGCAGGGCTTAGATACAAAGCAAATTGACTGTGTTCTACTACAATATGTTGATGATGATAGAATTATTTCTGAAACTAAGGATCAAACTAACAACGACCATACTAAAGTCATAAATCATGTGACTGACTGGGGATCATTCTTTAATCCTACTAAAACTCATGACACTGCACAGTCTATGGAGTTCTGAGTGATTACGTAGGCTGGAGCAATATATGACATACCATATAGCCTTGACATAAACTGTTATTGCTCCTCAGACTAAAAGGAAGTCTCAATGCTTAATCTATTTGGTTTTGGTGGTTTTGGTGAAATCATATATCTTATTAAGCATTCTGCTAGCCCCATCTACAAAGTTTCCTCAAAAGAAACATATATATATATAATATATATATAATTTATTATATATGTATATGTGCATATATATTACATTATATATACATATATGCATATATATGTGTGTGTGTATATATATAATTTAATATATATATAATTTCATTGGGCACCCAACAACCAGAGCTTTCTTAAACTGCAAGAAGCTGCAGTCCAAGTCATTCTATTAAGGCTATATGATCATAATGCTAGAATCACATTTAAAGTGTTAGCCACAGATTCATGCTATTTAGAATCTCTGGCCAAAGCTCATAATCACTGCTCAACAGCAACCTCTGGGCTTCTGGACTGAAAAATTATTGTATATAGCTCTCAAATACATCCTCTTTGGAAGAAGGAAAGAAAAAGAAAAGGAGTTCAAATTGGGCACGTTGAGGCTGAAGTAATTCTAGAAGTAGTTATTGTGCACTTATTGAGACAGTCCCAATAACTGAAGTATGTGATATTACATTAAGACCTCAAATACCCACCATATCATGAATGATGCCAGAAAAGCACTCCAACAAGGCAATCAAAGAAGTTTTATCATAAGAAGAAGATATACACAGGAGCAGGAAACAATGGTTGGGATACATCATAGAAAGTTGCACTGGCTAGCTCAGGCTGCCACAACAAAATATTATAGAGTTCCATAAACAACTTAAATTTATTTTTGTACACTCAAGGAGTCTGAAAGCCCAACATCATGGTGTCAGCATGGTCAAGTTCTGATGAGAACCCTTTTCTTGTCTTGCAGATAATTGTCTTTTCACTGTGTCCTTACATAATGGAGAGAGAGAGAGAGAGAGAGAGAGAGAGAGAGAGAGAGAGAGAGAGAGCATTCTCTATCTCTTCCTTTTCTTAACCACTAATCCCATCATGCAGGCCCCACTGTTATGACATAATCTAATCCCAATTACCTTCCAAGGCCCCATATTTAAATACCATGAGATTGGGTTGTATGATTTGAGTGTGTGTGTCCCTCCAAAATTCGTATGTTGGAACTTATACACCAAGCTAATGGCATTAAGAGATGGGGACTTTGGGAGGTGATTAGACAATGGGAGCTCTGCTCTCATGGATGAGATTAATGCCCTTATAAAATTATAAATTATGGGCTTCAGAAAGTAGCCTATCTCTTCTGCCATATGAGAGCACAGTGTTCATCCCTTTTTGTTCCTTTCTACTATGTGAGGAAGTATCAAGAAGGTACCATCTTGGAAGTAGAGAGAAGCCTTCAGTGGACACTGAATCTGCCTGTGCTTTAATGTTTAACTTCTCAGCCTACAGAACTATGAGAACATGAATTTATGTTATTTATAAATCATTCAGTCACAGGTATTTTTAGAGCAACACAAACTAAGACATTGGGGATTAGGGATTCAACATACATATTTGGAAGGGACACAAATGTTCAGTCCATAACAAATCTCATTATATTTACAAACAAGTAGCTAATTTACCTCTAATAATAGTACCTAATTTAGATTTTTCCTAAGAAGTTACCTACTGCTGCTGGTAAATGGGCCCTTCCTTTTGACTAATTGACCAAGGTTGCCAGGCAGTTGGCTTAGTTCAGATAGCAGTTCCAGAATCAGGGGCCAAGGCTCATCATGGAAAGCTATCACTGCTCTCTTTTTAGCAAATAATAAACTCCTTATCGAGAAAGTTCATAGTTGGTTAGCCTAGTGGCCTGAATTATTTCTGCTTCCAGCAATGATAAAAAAAACTGCATACACACACACACACACACACACACACACACACACACAATTTAATTAATTATAGTCCTAACTTACGGCATGTTATCAAAAGAATTGCAACTTAGTCTGGAAAATGGTCCATAGCTACCTGCATGATAAAAGATACTTTCATATAGGACATTGGTACATGTAAATCCCTAGGGAAAATTTGAGGGCAGATTGAAAAGGACATGTTACTGTTAACCAAAGAAATCCCATACCAAAATCTGATGGTGATTGAATCAAAATGTTCATGTCCTAGATCTGTGTCTTAAAATGGCAACCCAGTTCCATGAAATGAGTACACATGAGGGAAATCAGGCCATGAAAAGATGAGCCAAACAATATATATCATTAATCCCTGAAAATGCACAAACTGTTAATAAAAATTTCCATGTATGCTAATCAGAAAGACAGAATTTGCAGCTCACCCTAACAATTAATTCCAAGAAAAGTCTAGCAACAGGTGTCAAGTAGATTGTGCTGGCTTTTTCTCTACTTCTTTGAAGGATATAAATGAATATTGGCAAGGTTTCTTAATAATATACTCTGAATTTGGTTTGGCATAAGCAGTGACTGAGATCAATGTTGCTAATACTATCCAATAAGTGGAACAAAAATATTGTAAATAGTCTGGCCGTTCTACTTAGACTTCATCAGATCAATATGTTCATTTCATTGCCCACATGAAGCACTTATGCATGAAGAAATATGTTCAATAAACTTATATTTTTGGTGCCACTCAAAGTAATGGGTTAATAGAAAATTGGAATGGCAAAATATAACCCCTTCTGAAAAATATGGAGGTTGCCAAACGATTGAGGAGCTAGTCTCCAAACATAATTCTGTTTACCACTGATTATAAATTGATGAAACTAAACACAAGTCTCCATTAGGTCAATTATTGTATATTTGTGGTAGAAATAGGAAAGAAGGACTGGACAATGATACAGCAACTGACATAAAAATAATTTGTACTTCAACTTAGTTTTCTTTTCAATGAAAAGGCCCAATAGTCCTTGCACTGACACTAACACTAAGGATCCCAATGGCTGGTAATACTGCACAACAAAATTCATGTCTATTAAGTTGAACACAACTGCAAGAATTCCAAAAAGATTTATGAAATGTTTTATCTCTCACCTACACATCATCAAGTTGGAAGTGATTGTTCCATTTCTTTGTACTCATCTATTCTTACTTCCTACTATGGAGAATAAAGTGAAAGCCCTAGCACAGTGTATCTCGATGCTACTAATATGAAATACACAAGAGGGTAAACCAGGAGGAACTACCTCAGGAGTAAAAGTTTGGATTAAAATTAATGATCAAAAGAAGAAATGTGTGACTGTTTCTGAAAGAAAGAGAGCCAATGAATGGGTTTTATAGAAGGGATTCTAACATATAAGCCAGATAAAGGCTTAGAGCAAGAGAATAATAAGCTTTCTCGACTTGGGTTGAAAAGTGCCTTAGGGTAAAGTACTTTGTCAAAACCTCTTCTTTTAAAGAACCAAGAAATTAGCTAAGGAATGGCCAACCTAATGAACATGTTTTTGGAAATGATCTAGAGCCTTACTCTTGTCTTTGGCTATGTGGAGCAATACAAACATGGCTATTTCTTTCATTTCTCATTTCCAAAGTACAACCATTACCAAGGACCTGTATTTTGAAGCAAGTGTGGGAATGTGTGTTCCCAGTTGAATCTGGAGAACACTGTGTGTTAATTCACAAACTAAAAGAACATGATGTGGCCATTAATTTTGATTATGGTTTAATGACAGTAGCAAGTCCCATCTGTCATAATATTATGTGAGAAACTAGCAATTTGCTTTATTGTATGTGGAAACTCTAAAGTAGGTGGAGGAAAAAATGAGTTGTGAATCACTAACAAAGGAAAATAACCAGCTATACCTTGGTAAGCCTGCATTACTGGAAATGAGAAGTCAGAGATTTGACGTGGATAATAATGTAAAATGTGGATAATGACAACTACTACTAATGTGACCTTATCTTGGCAGATTCAACAACTTTGTTCCCAGATTTATTTCCTATACATTCTGAAGTGTTTAATACCTAATGGCAACATCAGTTTTAAGAGATCAAATGGCACTGGCCAGTTAAAAAAGAAGAGCTTTAAATAATTAGAAATAAGGATAGGAATAATTGCTTTGTGAAGTTTGCTTTTAATTAGGGAAGATCTGTGGGGATCAAATAGAGCATGATCTTCTTCCAGAAGATGGTAAACCAACTAGAATGATATGACACTGACAAAAATGAACCTTGCAATTCAAGCAAACATTAAGCTAATATGTCCCCAATCAGCAAGTGAAATGAGCTTGCATGTTAGTTAGCATGGCTGCCTTCTTGCTGTGTCCCTTACATGGTCCTTCCTTGGTGCATAGGCATCCCGGGTATCTCTTTGTATATCCACATTTCCTCTTCTTATAAGGACGCCAGTCAGGTTGGATTAGTGCTCACCCTACAGCCTCATTTCAGCGTAATGACCTCTTTAAAGGCCCTATCTCCAAATATAGTCACATTCTTGGTACTGGGGCTCCAACATATTAATTTGGGAGGGACAAAATTTAGCCTATAACACATGGTCTTTAACCTACTATCAGAAATAATATATTATATATGGGAAGGGGTAAATTTTATTGGAAGAAACTAATTATATTGCAGTAATATTTTGTTTACATTACAACCATATATTCGGAGTATGCCATGATGCTCTTATACAGAGTAATAGAGTACACAGGTAAATTTAATATTATGGAATCTAGTAATACTTTGAACACTAACATAGAAGATCAGTGTATTGAGAGATTGAATTAAAACTCCTTCAGCATGTCATCCCTTTGAAAGGGAAGTGGCCTGAAAAAAATTTAAACCTTATCAATGATAAATATATTATGATTCTTAGTCATTCAGCAGATGCAAACCCTAAAGTGCAGGTATATATAGATCAAGGAAGAAACAAGCAACTTAGATTAATAGAAAACTATGAGAAAGTTTGTGCTGGTATTATCATATGGTTCTGATTCTATTTTCTGTTTAAATCCATGTAACTCCTCAATGGTTATTACAAATGTTTGGAATAGGTGTGTGATTTTGTTTACAGATTCTAGTTACACAATATGGCAAGTAATTGCTGTCAAACTAGAGTGATTGTTTTGTCATATCAAGGCCTTGAGCACAAATAAGAGACGTGGATGGTATTACTGTGAAGGTTAATTCCACAAGTCAGTAATGAGCCTGATCTGTTTAATTAAAATAAGAAATATGAAAATAAGATTAATGGTGTTGATTGCAACCATGTTCCAAAGAGTTTTAGGGAAGTTTATACTGCTTCTTAGCACTGTTTATTGATAACAGAGAGATTGTTGAATTATACCTAGTCTCAGTGAAGTACTTTTGAGGTTGTAAAGTACTTTTAAGGTTTTGGGATTGGTTACCTAGCAAGGTTGTCTTTTGGGGGTTGGTTATGTAGCAAGGTTGTGTTTTGGGGGTGGGTTATGTAGCAGGAATAATTTTATATAATCAGTAAAATATCCCAGTTTTCGGATATCCCAAGTGAGACTCCACGTGGGCTCCCTGTTTCTGAGATGCTCTGTACACACACAAGTGGTTTCTGATCCAGGAGTATGTCCAGCACACCATTACAGAAGGGAAATAATTGAAGCTTGCACCTGTGCCCTTGTTGAGAGGCATATTTTTACTTCACGCATATCCTTACTTCAACAATAATGCAGCAAACTGTAGATTTGTAAGCATTTCATTTTGGGTCCTATGAGTTTTCCTTAACGATCCAACCCTGTTTAACTCCCACTTATAGTCTAAGAATGTAAGCTATTACTGTTAGATAATACAATGGTAAAGTTTGTGTACAAGCCATTGCTATTGTCTTACCACCTCTTAGTATTTAAATAGGTCTCAAAGATAGTTTGCTGGCTGTCTTTCACCACTCAAACAAACTCTACTGAGAATATTTATAGAAGTGGTAGTAATTTACACTAAAATCTTCAAAACCCTCAGTAATTTTTAGGACCTCTTACCATCACAGACAGAACCTTCTAACATTAAAACACATTGCATGGAATGAATGCTAGTATTCAGTAAGTAGAGACTGCCCTATGGAGTGGAAAATGCATTGAAAAAGGAGTCAGGAGAAATGGTCCTAGTTTTGCATATTTCACCCCAAGTAGGAACCACTCAGCAAGTCATAACCTCTTTCTCTGTAGCAGTTTAATTATAAAATAGACGTGATGGACTATATGATTTCTATCTCCCTGGTTCTAGAATCATCTGATTCAATCATGGTAGGTAATAAGTTACCTAAAAATAATCTAAGCTTGAAACTGTAAATTAAGGAGAATTTTAAACATAAATTTAGAGGCAACTCGAAGGAATGCTAAGAAATTACAATTGTTTTAAATGTTGCATAGTGTCTACTGTTTTTCTGCAAGTCAGGATCTGCTATTTAGAAGAAGACACTTTGTAATTAAATTTAATTTTACTAAGGAAATAATAATAGAGCTATCTATTATTTTTGCAGAATATTTGCAAAAGAAATAATTGTGGTAATTTTACATACATTTCTTAATTAATTTATTCTTATTGACAATTAGCTTATTAAGTCCTTAATAGTCCTTGCAGAAAGTGATTATTCCTATTTTATTAGTAAGAAAACAAGAGTTCAAAGAGTGTAAATAATTTCCGCGAAATCAGTAAAAAGTTACAGTAGTTGTAAATCCCATAGTAGTAGAGAAAATATATTTGAGCGGTGCTGAAAAGAAAGTAACTGTTGAAAGGAAAAAAAAAATGGATAATTCAGGAAACTGCAAAAAGGGAGTAAAGTAAATGAAACTTCAGATTGGCTTGGTAGTTTAAGAATATTAGTACAAAAATTGCAGACAAATTGTCACAACGGATGCACAGGTTCTGGCTCTTTCTCTTTTGGATCTGTTTTCCTACCATTTCGAGTCTTCTTGGGTACATATTCTTATCAGAGAATACCTGAGCCCGACTCAGCTCCTCGCTACTTGCATACAGGATTTTGTTTTGTTTCTTTCCACCTGCGCTAATTTACTGAGCTCAAGAATACGAATTCCAGTTTCACTTATGTATTCCAATTCTCTCTTCTGAATATCCACTATTCCGGTAAAAACTCTGTAGCTGCATAAGGTTTCTTCCCACGGCAAGAAAACATCATTTGTTGGAAACATAAAGATTGTATTATAAGAATTTCTTCTCTGAAAACAGAACAGATTGGAGTTGAATAAATATTTGTATAGAACATACATAAATGCCAGGTAAAAGATTAAAAGGAACTTAAAAAAAATAAGAAGCAGGATGAAAATAAAGAATATAGTGGAAGCAAGCACAGGACAAGAAAGTGCTAAAGCAGAGACGTAAAGAAGTAAAGAATGGTTACGGTGCACGTGGAGATGTGTCATGCTTGGACTCTTTAGGTGTAAAGGTTTGTCTGAATCATAAGAACCAAACTTTAGATCCACCAGAACGAAGCCTTTAAAAAAGCTTGATAAGATTAACAAGGACAGACATAATTTGAAAAGTTGGTTCCACTAAGTAGAGGACTTGGAAGACTTTGGCCTTTTTGCAAATGTCAAGTTTTCCAAGGTCATGAAAACCAAGTCCTTTCAAGTCAAGGTGATCCATGTTAAGCAAAATTTCTGACTAATAGGAATCAGAGTTTACATTGTTGTATAATTCAAATATCTAATGTTTTCAATAAAGAATCAATAAATATATAAAGGGACTGAAAAACAATCAATTAAAACCAAATCCAAGATGGCATAGATGTTTAACTTAGCAGCCAAATATTTCCAAGTGGCTATTACAAATATATTGAAAATTTAAAGAAAATATGCTCAAATTATTAGGTAAAATATTTTTATTATTAATTCCTTAATGTAGGAAATTTCAGCAGAGAAATGGAATCTATAAGATAAATTAAATAAAAATTTTAGAAATAAGTAATAAAATGATTGAAATGGAATTTTCACTGAATGAGCTTAACAGATGATTGCAAATAAAAAAATAGTAAATGTGAACTCAAAGCACTAGAAACTACTCAATCTGAAAATATTAAAGAAAATGGAGCTTCAGGGATCTGTGAAACAACATCAGAATTTTCTAACATATAGGTAATTGAAGTCACCGACAGAGAAAACTATTGATTGGGGCAGAAAAAGATAAAAACAATTTAAAACGTAAACGGTGAAAACTTCCCAAGTTTGACCTAAAACAATCCTGATTTATAGATCAGAGAAGTTCAGCAAACTGTTACAAACATAGTAAGTGAAAAGAACTATTCTTATGACAGATAGTTGAACTGCTAAAAAAAGAAAGAAAAAAAGAAAATCTTGAGAGCAACCACAAGGTAAAAAAGACCCTAAATACAGAGAGGAACAACACTATGAAGGATGATAGACTTTTCATCAGAAAAGATGGAAACCTAACATGATTTTATATGGCATTTGCATATTTTTTCTGTCAGCATTTTGTTTTGTGATTTTCTGCTATAAGTTTGTACATTTGCCTTTTTTATTTTCAGAAGCTCTTTGTACGTTAGGGTTATTAAACCTTTGTTACATAAATATCAACATTTTTAACATGGATTTTCATTTTACTTTTTACTTTGCATATGATGTCTTTGCCATGATTTTTTCTTTTTTTAATTTTATGCTTTTGAGTGTTGTGTCATAGTTGGGCAAGTCACTCGTATTTTCATATTTTTGTGGTTTCATTATTTATAGTTAATTCTCTATCCTGGCCTATGATATGAATTATGGATCAAATTTTACCTTTTTCCATAAGGCTATTAATAAGTGGTATTGTAATAATACCACTTCATATGGAAAATGTTTCACTCTCTCAAGAAGCAGTAATAAATGTGCTTTATTTGTGAAACAGCATTTAAACTTATTTTATTTTATTTTTGTGGAAACAGGGTCTCCCTATGTTGCCCAGGCTGGTCTCAAACTTCTAGACTCAAGCAATCATCCTGCCTCTGCCTCCCTAATTGTTGGGATTATAGGCATGAGCCACCATGCCCAGCTGTTTATGAAACAGAGAAGACTAACTACAGTATATAATCATGTTAGGAAACAATAAGGACTTTAAAAGCCTAGTAGTAAAAAATAAACAAAAAACTATATTAATATCTCCTAGATATTTTGTACAAAGAAGTAACTGGATAAAATTACTGTTTAAATAGTATTTTATTTGGTTAGATTGTTCAAAATGTTAAATTTGTTTTTGTGTTTGTTTAATTAGTTCATTTGTCCAAATAGGAAACATGAAATCTATGGATCAGAAAACAGACCATGTACTTACAGAGCATCTTGACAGTGCTTCAATACAGTTCCCCAAGTTTTGCACAATGAGGACCTGATGTCATTTGTGCACACAGCATCGTTTGCATCACAAGAAACCACAAAATTCTGAGACTTGGAGCTTCTATATTAAGGCTCACATGTCATACTTTCTTCCCTTTAGAGAATGAGAGAGAGAAAGAGAGACTGGCTTTTACTCCATAACGTAAACAAGTAAATCCTTTCCAGGAAGGAAGAGGGCACTGCCCTGGAAGAAAGTAACTGTCTTTGGGGGTGGGGGTGGGGGGGAAGCATATCTGGGTTGTATTACCTTCAGAATGTAAGCAAATGGCTTTGGGAGATAGCTTAGTTTGTTCAGGCTACTGTAACAAAATACTTTAGACTGGGTAATTTATCAACAACAGAAATTCATTATAGTTCTAGAGCCTGGAAGTCCAAAGTCAAGGCAACAACAGATTTAGTGTCTGGTGTGGGCTTGCTCTCTCTTTCACAGATGCCACCTTCTCGTTGTGTCCTCACACTGTGGAAAGAACAAGCGAGGTCCTTTGGTCCTCTTTTATAGGGTCACTAACCTCATTCATGAGCGCTCCATGTTCATGACCTAATTACCTCCTAAACACCCCACCTCTTGATACTATTTCTTTAGGGTGTAGGTTTCAACATACGAATTTGCGGGATGGGGTGGAATCGCAGGAGATGTCTTCAAATTTTTCCAGAGCAGTTCATTATCTTTAACTCCCAAGGCAGTTTACAATTCAGTCATCATTAAACCCATGTTGTCAGCAGTCTGTTCAGAAAGCCCAGACTGTGTAGAAATGTAAAAATATTAATAGAGGATTATTTTCTGAATAAATAGTGGTTATAAAGAAGACTGATATTAGGAATCTAGCTAGGAAGATGCTTAGCATTTTAGGTTCTAAGAAATGATCCAGATTCAGATCACCCCAGTGAAACTAAAGAGAGTAAAATGGATATAAGACATATTTTATGTAAAACTGGCCCGGACTTTGTGATTGAATAAATATTAGGGAAAATGGGAAAGATGAATTCAAGTATCTACTTTCAAAGATATTTAAAGAGAAACTTTTAATAGTAGGAAATAGGATTGGATTTGAATGTACATTATTTGTAATACGAGGAAGAGAATTGGGGTACCACATCAGGCTTCACTTTATTAGGCACTGTTAGAATTAAGGAACTTCTGAGACAGAATTGCATGAGACATGTAGATAGAAAAAAGGATCTAAAAAGCAACAAAGACTTTTTAATGAGATCAGAATAATTAACAGAGCAGTATTTGTCAGGGTAGTGGAAAGTCTTGCATTCCAAAGGAGACACATTCCAGAGAAGTGGAATTCATATGGCACACAAAATACTGAACAATATTATAAACAGAATATATTTAATTTTGCAATAGGGAGGCCATCCCTCCATAACTGTGAGACAAAAATTTTATTAGAGTGGCTGAGGCAGAAACCAGCAGTATGGTTAGAAGAGGTAAGTGGAAAAAAAATTAAATATATTGATTTTCACAGGGGAAAGTGTCTAATTAATATGAATAAAACAATTCCCCACTCTTCCTACATCTGTGACTTTGCCTCTCTAACCATGCCTACTGTCAATGACTTTACTCTGTTTCCCTCTGAGACTCCAAAATACAAATGAATTTAAAGAAGCAAGTATCTGTACTGAACCAATAAGCCAGGATTTTCTTTAAATAGATTACTATGTCTTTAGATGAGTACTCGTGGGATTATATCTGGTCTTGAGGATTTTTTCAGTAATTGAATTCACTAAATCAGCAAAGCACAGTCGCAATGGGTTATACTCTAGGGCATTAAAATGGCTCCGGCAAACAAAATCTACATTTAAAATGCATTAATTGGAAATATGACACTATCTATAAAAATATAATACATATTTTAAATTGTTCCCATAATTGTTGTATTATACTTAGAAATTCCTTGCATTGACAAAAGCAATTTCTAGAGGATCTTTAACCTTTGTACATAAGTAGAGTTGAATATGATATATGAGTATAAATATAAAAGAGAATTCCTTATGTTGACACAAGGGACTAATATCCAGCTCAAAATCAAAAGTCTAAACAATTGATAAGTGGTAGCTGTGCCAGATTAAAGCATTACACAGCCATCTGCCTATCTCCTGGGAAGAGGTGAGCATAACAGGCTGTTTATCACGTTTGGTTCTGCTCTTTCAAATAATCCATACATTGCCATGATTCCCAAAAAATCTTATAGTAAACATTTCGTGTCTAAAGCATCAATTTCCTTGCACAGTTTGAAATTCTATTAGAGTACCTAGCAAACCTTTGTAATTTTGTAATTCACTTAGATGCAAATACAACATGTGGCTTTTCTCTGCCAACTAATCCATTCTGTCCAGCCAAGCTTTCAGAAGAAATTTCAGAAAGTTCCATGGTTTCTAGACAGAAGCATATGTCAATATGGTTGCATAACATAGCTAAGTTATTCTCACAACATTTTGTTCAATCCTTTTCTCACTGTTAAAAAAAAAAAAAAAACAGCAGAAGAGGAACTCGCATGCATTGTCATTTAAAAAAAAACTTTAAAAAAATACAATGATTAGTAATTTGTCTTTTAAATATGACCAGAATATTAAGGGTATGTGACACTCCAAGGAAAAAATGACTAAACAAATATGATTTTAGTGTCGTGTCAGAAAAGACTTACACTTAGCACATCATTATTTATATTATTTCCATGAAGAATTTTGAAAGTAAATCATAGATAATCTCATTTTTTACCAAAGAAATTTAGTAATTTACTCAGCCATATCATCATTGAAGTAGAAATATTTTACCTAGACATCTGAATTACCTGATGTCCATCAGAAAATCTTGAAACTTCTCACAGTACATTGTGAAGAGCCTAGACAGCAATCAAATGTATCATGACTAATTCTGGTTTCCATTCATATACACTGAATTAGTCTATGAGTTTTAGATCTACTAATTCACCTACTCAAGCAACTCCATGAGGTAGTTGCTATTATTATTCTCATTTTTACAGAAGAGAAATTGAAGTGACTTGCCAAAAAGAACAAAATGTAATCAATCAACAAGTTAGGAGGAAAAGGCTAAATACAATATTACTGTTTATACAACAGTTTCTCACTTCCTCAAATTGTTGTTCACAGATTACATACATCAGAATTTTCTGAGTGCTTTTCAAAAATTAGATATTTAGCTCTGTTTCTTCAACCCGGGGAGTCCTTCAGGCTCCACTCCGGTTCCTCCTCCCTTTACTATCATCTGGAAATTCTCTCAAGGTAATATACTGGGGCAACCCTAGGAATCAGTTTGTTGACATTTTCTCAGAACTCTGTGCCCTTCATTGACTAATGTCCAATGTCTTGAAGCCCATTGATTTATGTATTTTGTCTGATGTTTGTTTTTTTAAGGCAATAGGGTAAATCTGGTCCCCCTCTTGCAAATTGGTCAAAACTAGATGTCCCCTGAATTTTTAAAAAACATTGCATTGTAATTGATATCCATAAAAACCTGCCCCTATCATAAGTAGGCAGTAAGATAAATTTTCAGCCTATAAATAAAGGATAAGACCACTACTCAATGCAGAGTTTAAAAAAGAGTAGAATGTATTGCTTATTTTTATGAAGGAGAATTATATTAGTCAATCAGTGTCTCTGAGCAGAGCAGATTGGTGGTCTTAATACAAAGTTTTTGGGAAAGCGTGGAGTTCAGGTATTGACATCCTTGTAGAGGTTAAGTCATTTTGTAGAGGTTAACGTCAGCTGTAGTATTCAGCCGGGTGTGATTTTTGGTTGATTAGCTGTCACTCAGAGGTGTGCTTTATCGCAGACAATCTATTCCTGACAGACTAACTTTCAGAAGTAAAGGACTGTCACTGATTTTAAAAGCACATTCACTGATGTGAGTTTTTGATCAATGGAAGAAGTTTAAAAACTGGTTCTGATGACTGCTTATTACCACAAATAAAAAAGAATCAGTTTTCGCCTACCAATGTGAGAACTTATTTTTGTCACCGAGTACATCTATGTAAAAGTACAGAAAACAAACACACAAAATTAGAGCATCACCAGCTCTCCAGAAGCGCCACTTTGTGCTGTCATCCAGTTCCTATCCCCCTCTGAAATTAGTCAGTATCTTGATCTTGATTTCTAACAACATAGATTAGTTTTGCCTGTTTTTCTACACTACGCAGAATTATGCAGTACACAAGGTACAGGTACTGGGTAAGGACTAGGTTCTAGGTTGTTCTAGGTTCTTTTGCTAAACATGTTTGTAAGATTCTTTCATTATTCAATCTAAGATGAAATCTATAGGAATATGTATACAATTGTTGGCTATATATTAAGAAGTGGAATTGCTGAATCATAAGGTATGGATATGTTTAGCTTTAGTAGGTTTTGTAAAGCCGTTCTCTAATGTGGTTGAACCAATTTGTACTTCAATCAGCACTGTGTGGGAGTTTCAGTTGCTTCTCTTCTTCACCAACATATGCTATTTATTGTCTGAGAAACAATATTATATCACATTGTACTTTTAATTTGCTTTTCCCTGGTTATTAATCTCCCAAATCTGGTCACCTATTGGCTCCTAGAATCTAAAATTAAGCCAATTATTAACATTTTAAAAAATGTTTGCTTTCAACTTTTCTTTGATTTTTTTAAGAATAATACAGATGTAGCCTAAGTCCCCATATCCATATTTTTTTTTCCTCTCCATTCCCCAAAGTTTTTTTTTTTTTTTAATTTCAATATGGATTTGTGAACTCTATCATATCAATATAACTGTGAAATTGATAATTGATATATGATTTCAGGTGGTATATATAATTTTGCAATTGGTGATCCCCCATCACCATTAAAGGTGATGTGTACATGTTGATACATCAGATCTAGTTTGGTTACTTTTTTTTTTTTTTTGAGACAGAGTCTTGCTCTGTCCCCCAGGCTGGAGTGCTGGAGTGCAGTGGCACTATTTTGGCTCACTACAACCTCCGTCTCCCAGGTTCAAGTGATTCTCCTGCCTCAGCCTCCTGAGTAGCTGGAATTACAGGTATGTGCTACCGTGCACAGCCAATTTGTATATTTTTAGTAGAGACAGGGTTTCACCATACTGGCCAGGCTGGTCTCGAACTTCTGATCTCATGATCCACCCACCTTGACCTCCCAAAATACTGATATTACAGGCATGAGACATCATGCCTGGCCCTAGTTTGGTCACTTGAACTCCTTATAATAATCTATTGGATTAATAAACTGCAGTTTTTCTAGTTTCCTCCTGAAGAAGAGTTAACTTTAAAAAATATTTTTTATATTAATAAAGAGTGTTTCTGTGAACATTCACATAAATATTTCTCTCTTATTTCTATTTCAGTCATTCTATTTGATGATTGGGTATAATATTGTGGCTTTAATTTACATTTTCCTAATGAGAACTTGATGTGCCTTTTGATCATTTCAATATTAACTTTTCTGAAGTGACTATCCACATCTTTTGCCTTTTTTCATTTTTTGTTATGCTTTCTTTTTCATTTCTATTTTTTAAAATATCCTTTATGTAAGCCCTTGTCAGATATAAATATTTGGAATATTTTGTCTCTCTTGATGTTTCCGGTTAAGAAGAGTTATTAATGTTTATGAAATCCAGTTTTAGTGTTTTCTTTTTTTTAGACAGTGTGTCACTCCTTTACTTAGGTTGGAGTGTAGTGGCACAACCACAGCTCACTGAAGCTTCGACCACCTGGGTTCAAGCAATTTTCTCTCCTCAGCCACCCAAGTAGCGGGCACTACAGAAGCCTGCCACCATGACTGGCTATTTTTTTAAATTTTTTTTTGTAGAGACAGGGTCCCACTATGTTACCAAGGCTGGTCTTGAACTCCTAGGCTCAGATGATCCTCCCACCTGAGCCTCCCAAAGTGTTGGGATTATAGGAATGAGCCACTTGTCTGGTGATCTGCTCTTTTATGGTTAATATTTTCTGTGTCCTGCTTAAGATATCTTTCTCAGGCAGGTATTTTCAATACTTTTCTTTTTAAATGACGAATAGTTTTACCCTTCACTTTAAGTTATATGATTTTTCCCTCTTTTGCTATACTCTAAGGCAGGACTCTGTATTTTGTTTTTCATTCAGATGCCCAATTGTGCCAGTTCCTTTTATTGAATATATCCCATTTTCTCCACTTATTTGCAATAGCAATGTTGTAAATCAGGAGACAGCATACCTGTACATCTTTTTCTGAACCCCTTATTCTGTTCTATTGATCTTTTCCTCCTCAGGTGTACTGTTATGTGTATAAGCCTTGATCTCAGGTGCTATAATTTCTCTTTGTTTTACTTACTATTTATAAATAATATAAATATTAACATAATTTATGTAATTATATAATTTAAATATAATATAAATATTATGTATTACACACACACACATATATATATCTTATAGTGACTTGATTTATTTATTTATGTTTAGAGACAAGATCTCTCTCTGTTGCCCAGGTTGGAGTGTAGTGGTATGATCATAGGTCACTATAGCCTTGAACTCCTAGCCTCCAGGGATCCTCCTGCCTCAGCCTCCAGAATAGCTGGGACTACAGACACATGCCACCATAGCTGGTTAATTTTTAAAATATTTTGGAGAAATAGGGCCTTGCTCCGTTGCCCAGGCTAGTCTCATATTCTTGGCCTCAAGCAATCCTCCCACCCCATCCTCCCAAAGTGTTTATAGTAACTTTAAATGAATGACATTGAAATTGTTCTCATTTATTTTATTTTAATTGGATTATATTTTTCTGAATCAGCAATATCTGGTGATCCTATGGGCAAGTGGTTGGGAGAAACTATGCAGCTCCTTTAGTTTTTCAGTCCATTTGCTTTTTTCTTCAATTGTTAGCGTAAAGGATAGTCTCCTTATAATAATAATAAATTGTGCCTTTTGTTATGTCTGTCCTCTTCTAATGTTTTGAGAGCTCTTTTTAACCTCATTTTGTTCTTTCACCAATAAATTTCCAAAAATGTCTGGTGCCTTCCAAGATGCCACTTGCTCTCTCAGCACCAGTGCCTTCCTGAAACTACCACATTAGATCCTGTACATTCTCCAGGACCCTTCCCTTCAGGTACTCAGTATCCAGGATTATCATCTACCTTGACCTAGAAGTGATTTCAGTAGTTTCTACTAATAGTCCTTTGCTTTCTGGGAACAAAACCTAACTGATGTTATCTGTGCTCCATTGCTGCTAGAACCTGCGACCCTTTCCTTTCTTTTGCCCAATCACCTCCCACCCCACTTGTTCTGGACTCTGGAGCCATCTCTGCTGGTCTGCTGACAATCTCTGGCATTTATTTTCTCAATGACACATAGATTGGGATGTGTAGACTTCTATTTGTCTAGAGGTGTGAACCATCAGGGATTTTATTTGCTGTACTAATCTACAATGTATACATGAGACTTTTTGGACTGTTAGGAAGTGATGTAAGCAGCCACTATTATCTTACAGGATTCTCAAACACATCTTTCATTTTTTGAAAAGTCACTTCAAAACAAATGGACAAACAGCATATCTATATAGATTTCTTCCTCTCAAGTGACATATTTCATACTTGCCTCTACAGGTATATACATAATAATATCTATTAAAGACGAATGTAAATTAGGTCACTCTGTTATTCTTTGAAGAGATGAAACTCATACCTCAGAATACATAAAAATAAACCCAAGAGCTTTAAATATATATATATATATATTTGCCCCTAGTATCTGGTCTGGGATGGAGCCCAAGAATCCACATTTTTAAGAAGGCCCTGTCCTGAACAAGGCAGAAACAAAGCAATGTTTTCTGATTCGCCCCATACATTATGTGATGGGATAATGAAAGCTAGTATCTTCTTGCTGACAATCAGGATACCTTATATACAATAAAATATCCTTAGACATATTAATCCAAACTCTGTCTAAAGAGAGGGAAATATTAAAATAGCTCTTTAGGCTCAAATTTTTCTGTCAGAAATGTTCAGAATTTCTGCCGGGTAAGTGCTCTCTGATCGCATTCCCAGAAATGCTCCATGCTGACAGGCTATTTTCTAAGAACTGGTTTAAAAGAGATAATATATGATTCAGCAGTTTGTGCTGTATGTTCCGAATTCTCTAATTTTTAAGATCAATAATAATGCAGTTATGTGATATCTCATTTAATAATTAACATCTCAGAAAAATCCTTAAATTGCAAGCATCTTTTGTAGAAGTCCACCAGGATGTTACGACTTAAGAGAATCAACAAAAGACTTACATCAAAAAATATGAATGTCTTAATTTAAAGATGGAAGTTCTATTATGATCATAAAATTTTACTTTTCCTCATCTATTTTCAAAATACTAGTTTTAACAAAATCCTTTAAAGTATATTTTATTATATAATTTAATTCTTGCACCGAAGAATGGAGTAATTTGCCTAAATTTTCTAATCATTAAAAGATAATTTACCATTTCTATGTAACAGTTTTTCACATAGAAATATGGCTATATTTTGCAGTGCTGTTTTACATTGAGAAAAAATATACCTGAAATTTAGAGTTAATAAGAATTTTTAAATGGCTTGCTTCTTAATTATGTTCACTTAATTTTAAATAATATATGTTTATTAGGTGATGCCAAATTTAGGTTCATATTTTCCTAATTAGAATAACCCCCAAATGTTGTGATATGCATTCTTACGGATCTAGATAAAATTATGTTCTTTCATTTTAAATTTAGTTCTATAAATATACTAAAATATCATATATAAAGCATTTTCAAAGTATTATTTTATTCCCACAGTTTATGACACTATGTTATTCAATGTCTTCACACATAAATTTGGCATTATACCTTTTTTGGTACTAGAGGCACTTTTGGACTCATATAACAATTTTTCAGAACCTATTGTCTTTATTTCTGACTGACTAAATTGTTCAGATACAGCCCGTTTTGAATATCATTTGAAATTTTATACAAACCCAATTGCTCATTCACATAACTTTAGAATAGTTTGTTTTTTGGTTTTGCTTTTAACATTTTCCTTGTGGGTATATATTGAGACCTGCATAACATATCACTTAGTGTGTATCCTTAGAAAGAATTTTTAAAAGAATTTTTTATGATAAAATTGCTTATAAGCGTGAGGTCAGGCTGCCCTAAATTACTAGCTCTATGCTAAATTTTGTTTCTCTCTCTCTCACTTTCTCCCTCTCTCTTTCACTTAATGCACCAGGTGAGCTCAACATGCATTCAAAGTAAAATCAATTAATGCCATTGCAGGCTCATCATTTCTAAACAATATTTTAAAGAAATGGAAAGGATCTATATCTCATCTACAATGAGATGCTAAGGACTTAAGAACAAGCAATTCCCTCTTTCTTGGAGATGGGATTTTGGAAACAAGAATTCCCATTCATGTAATCTACACTTACTATTTATTTGTGTCAATTTATTTCTTCTTCAAAAATATTTGCAATTCAGTATCAACCATAGTTTAGTGTATTAAGCATTATTTACTGCTTTTCTGTCTGAAATTTAAAATAAGCAAACTTTAGCTTCTTCTCTAAATCTAGAATTCATTTTATACACCTTGAAAAGAAGTAAAAGTCATTTTCTTTGTCATTAGTTTTTAGTTGTAACTTATGGGAGCTGTTCAGCAATTTTTACTGCTGCTCGTCAAGATGTCTACATTTACTTCAGAAGAGGGCCTCTGTCAGCCTGTAAACACTCCAATGTTTATCTTTCTCACTCTTATCTGTAAGTTTTAAATATTGTAGAACTTTGACTTTCTTCTAATAGTTCAATGATTGCTGTTTCCTAAAGCAGAATGACCACCTTACCTTTTGTTTGCAATCAAAATATACAAATGAATTAATAAAGGTGTCATTAAAAACAATAATGCTTTTATAATGCTCTAGGTAATGAAATACGACTTTGCTTTTTTACACATGCAGAACATCTAAAAGAATTCAGCAAGCAAAATATACAGGTTAGTACAGTCTTCTAAAAAATAGTAAAAAAAAAAAAAAAAGAAAAAAAACTTAGTACATTATTTAAGATTCCACATAGGAATAAGTGATACAGTAATACTATCAACCAAAAAAATAAAAACCACTGTAACTACTTCATAAAGAAAAGTTCTTGGCTGGGTATGGTGGCTCATGCCTGTAATCTCAACGCTTTGGGAGGCCCAGGTAGGGCATAGCTTGAGCTCAGGAGTTTAAGACCAGCCTGGGCAACACGGTAAAACCCTGTCTCTACCCAAGAAAAAAAAAGAAAAAAAAAAATTGGGTGTTGTGGCACGTGCCTATAGTCTCATCTATTCTGGAGGCTGAGGTGGTAAAATCAAGTGAAACCAGGAGGTGGAGGTGGCAGTGAGCCAAATCACGCCACTGTACTCCAGCCTGGGTGACAAAGTGAGACCCTGTCACACATACAAAAAAAAGCAAAGCTCTTCTTTCCATATATCAATGTTCTGTCATTGTCAATGAGTCACAGCCTAGCAAGGCCACTCTATATTATATTCACCACAAAAGTGAATAAAATTTATTCTAATCTTATTTCTTAGTCATAATTAAGTGTGATAAATTAGAGTTAGTCTTACTTAAAAATACAATTACTGATACCATTTTATGACCACATGTATTAATGTAGAAAAATATAAACACTTATTTGAAGGCACAAGATTGAGCTTTTAGTGTGTAGGCTCAGTCATATCTTCAGAATTTAAATCAGACATACTTGCCTAATATATGAATTTTCACATTTTTCACAGATTTCCATAGTAAAATGATTATTTTCAGGGGCTTTGTTTGTGTGCTTGTTTATTAGAGATGAGTTCTTGCTATGTTGCCCCAGCTGGCTTTGAACTCCTGGGCTCAAGTGATCCTCCTGCCTCAGCCTTCTGAGTAGCTGAGATTACACGCATGTGCCACTATGCCCTGCCTCAGAGGGATTCTTAAATGTGTGCATTTAGGAAGATTTTAACCACTCAAATTCATTAATAAATATACTTTGTTAGTGTTTATATTCAGGGAGAGTGTGCCATATTAAAATCCCTACTTCTCGGTAGGGTGTGTTGGCTCATGCATGTAATCCGGCACTTTGTTATGACGGGTGGGAGGATTGTTTGAGCCCAGGAGTTTGAGACCAACCAGAGCAACATAGTGAGATCCCATCTCTTCAAAAACTAAATAATTGCTGGGCATAGTGGTGCACTGCTATAGTCCCCAGCTACTTGGAAAGCTGAGGTGGGAGGATCAATTGAGCGCTGGAGTTTGAGGCTGCCGTGCAGTGAGCTGTGATCACACTACTGCACTCCAGCCTGGGTGACAGAGTAAGACCTTATCTCAAAAAAAAAAAAAAAAAGAAAAGAAAAGAAAAGAAAAAATAATCTACTTCTCTTGGTTACCAGTGCAGTGTACTTTGAATAATACAATAAACTATCACAAGTTATAATCATTTTTTCTAAGTTTTGTTAAAAAAGGAAAACTTTTCTCCATAATTTATAGGGTGAATCAAATGAATCTTTACACAATATTTGTGTTTCAAATGTACATCTTTAAAACTTGGTAAATATTTTAATGTATTGAGAGTTTTTACAATGTAAAAAACTCTCTGATGTATCCAATTTGCATGTTTCAATGTATATATTTTTGTGAATAAAGGATATATTGTTTTAGTTCAGGGGTTTGCCTAGTGTTTATTGAGTACTTCTATGAGAAAACACAAAACAAATGAAATATAACATAAGTTTTGATAGCCATTTCGTGCAGTCACATGACATCGGGAGGTCCATCTTTTCAGGTTCAGATTCACTTTTCTTAAGATAGTCTATCCCATAAAATGCTTATGACTCATGGATTAAAATCACCTTAATGGAATGATTTATATGTACTGTTCTCTTGTCACTTATAATTTCATACCTGGCCCAAGTACCAAAATTCAAATCTGCATGGGGCATCTTGTTGTTGAGTGTATTATTGATAAAGAATTCAAAGTTAAAGTACTTGATAAAAGCAAATTTAAAGTGTTGTCTGTACTGTCATCAGGGCAACATAATCCACTGAATTGTTCTTCTCCATTCCCAGAATTTATCTGCTTAAAAACTGAGACATTTTTGGAATAATAGCACTCTCTCCTGATGTCGGCCAGAAAATATAACATATTTTGTTCTTCAGGTCTGGTTTTCACTCTTCACTTAAAAAAATTGTCTGTACATAACATCTCTCCTACTTCATGGTACTTTAACAGCATCATGAAAACAGTTTTTCACTTTTGCATTTTAAATGATAAAATAATAGAAATATTTTTTCCCTCTTTATGTTTTAAATTATCAGCTCCCCAATGACATGGAGGAAACCTCTTTAGAATGAGATATGGATAAAAGAAAAAGCACAGCTTAGAATCTAAAGCATTGAACCTCAGAGTTACCCATTAACACAATGACTACATAATCATAAATTTTAAAAATTCAAAGATTCTGAGACTGTTTTGAATGGCTTTCCTCACATATAAAAATAATGAGGTAGATTAAATAGTCACTAAAATGTCACCATTTAACTACCTTGGAATAATAAAATTAATAGATGTCTGTCTAGAACTTGGCAGTTAATAAAGCTTTTTCACATATATTACTTTATTTAACAGTGTTGCTAGCTCTAATTTGTCTCCCAAATTGCAATAAATATGCTAATTCTAAAGACGAATATTTTCCATAAATAAAAAAAGGTATTTGGGCAAGTAACCTAACTTTGGTTTCTTTATCTATAGAAAAGATGATAATAATAGATGTTTCACAGTACTATATAAGCAGAAGTTTTATCCACAGTTTCTTTAAAAGAATAAACCTCAACTCTAATTAGCTACTTAGTTCTCAGCCATGTAATTGCTATTGCATGTAATTGCATTTTCCCTCTAGGATTCAATATCAGGTTTAAGGCTATGGATCTTTGACTTGAATAAAGTAGCAAGTGTATAATAAAACATGTCAAGCAATAAGGATCAAGATAAGACAATTGTACCATTTTATTTGTGGTAAACAATTATCTTGCTAACTAGTGATGCACCATTCAGATTTTCCTTCAGTGAAACAATGAATATCTTGTTGTCCTTACTGTTGTGAGTATGTCTGCTGCCACCCTTTCATAGCCCTCTGAAATTGTGTTAACCCAGCCTCCAGTTTCAAGGCTACATGGCTCACATTCAATGATTGATGGACCTGGGGCTACAAAGGATTAATTATTTCTTTTGAACTCAAGACCACTACGGAGGACCATTCTTCTTCCAAATTTTTCCTGTGGGCTGAGTTTAGGATGTAGCTACCCAACACTTTCTTTCCCTTCTCCTTTACAGATGTTGATCCCAGAGATTTCTAATAAACATTGCGCATACAAAATCCTTTCTCAAAGTCTGCTTCTTGGATAATTCAAACTGCAAAAAAATGTTTATGAGACATACCTATCTTCCATAAAATAGTATAATGATACTTAAATAAGTCTAGGTTACCTAAATGAAAAGGATGTTAACTCAATGATGATAAGAGACTATGTAAGTGGGTGAGGGTATGTGTGCACATGTGATACAGTAGAAACAAGTATATAGGTCTGTGACTGACAAAATTAACTATAAGCCAAATCTTAAATTCCTCCCTTCTTTTTTTTACTAACCAAAATATAATTTTATTTAGAGCAATATTATTTCTTATCCCATGAAAAATATTCATTTGTCTAGCCTTTCTAGTGCTAGGGAATACCATATAATATATTCCAGGTCTGTGAGATAGAAAGAGCATCCTTTTGCAAGTACTAAGAGGGTTTCTCTTTGTAATTAGTGCAAAAATGAGACTGCCACTTCTCTTTCTATCCTTCTTTCTGCTTTGAGCACAGATGTGCTGTCTGGAGATGAAACATCATTCAATAGACAGTGAGGAGAAAGAAAGGAGGACAAGACTAAAGATCAGAAATGCTGACCCTGACATTCCTGAGCTACTGAACCAGCTTCAAAAGTCATTGATTTCTAGACTTTCTGGTATACATGGAAAATAAATACTTTTGCTTAAAACAAAGGGACCTCATGTTAACTTTCAATTACAAGACTAGCTTTCTTGATTCCTTTGAAGAAATTTTGAAAACTGTACTTTGTCATGAAATTAAAAAAAAATTCTAAATCCCTTTGGCTCTACTTTTAAGATATTAAGAACATACCAGTATATCAACTTTTATATAAAGGATGAGGAGAAAGAGAGAAGAATCCAATCGTTCACGTTCTGGTAGATTATTGGGAATTAAAAAGGAGAGTGAGAAGGAGCAAGGATATATCAGAGGCAGAGTTCTCATCCTCCCTCATGCTCCCATCTGGTCCACGGCTCAGGTTGGGTGCCATAAAGGTTTCCCAAATTTATTCGGGGGGGACAGTGTCAGAAAGCTGCAGGCCCTTAGGAAATATTCCCCCCTCATTTCTGCCATATCAAAATGCCCTATTAGTAGGTACATGAACATGGCAGAGAAAAGCGGATAAATAGATGAGCCTGAGACTGTGGTCTTGGTTCTTCAGAACTTGTTGTTCTATTTTGGAAAACATGGAGTTAAACAACTGTCCTGTAATCCCTGTTAATCCTATAGGAAGGGAGGCCAGGATATTCCTGGGGAAGAAAAAAGCAGGCAATCTGATCTAATCTTCTGGTAAAAGTACTAATAACAAACCTCCTGGAAAATAAACCAATATTTATCAGGAAGAGAATTTTACCTGTGGAATTCTTTTAACATGATAGTCCTGGTTTACGGTTGCTTATGGTAAATAGTTACAGAATCTACAGATTCATGAAGCATGACTCCAGACTGTATCATGTGAGCTATGCAAATATGTAAGTGTAAATGAGGATATTAAATAACTGAGATGTTCCTTGTTGTGTGAGGCAGCCTTGTGCACTCTATTAAAGATCTCATGTATTTTTCTTGGTCATAGAGCATAATTGATCTGTGAAGGAAGCACCTGGAACCTGGGACCTGGTGTATCCAGACATTTTCCTTCATCTGGTTACTTACTTGTGTTTTTGACATAGTTTAGGAAAGTTAGACACTGCGTAATATATCTGACTTGTGTGTCACTTGGATTTGACAATATGATCCTTTGTGTTGACTCACATATAAAGGACTCTAAATTGCTCCTGTGCTCTACAAAGAAGATGCAAAGGTGCTAAGAGGGCCAGGGAACTACCAAAGACCTTACACTTAAAAAAAAAAAGTCACAGTGTTCAGAAAATAAACGTTTGGTCCAACGTTGGTGAACTTACTGTGATCCAGAAATTTTTGTAGAATAAAAGCTTCATAAGAATGGGAATTCATTATTCTGTTTTGTTACTCTATTTCTAATAAATTTACTGAGCACATAGTAAGTTCTCAGTAAATAAAAATAATATATATAAAATAATATTTATCAATAAATATAAATAATTAAATGTATAAATAAGTACTTGCATATATCATAATTTAAATACTCTTTTCAGGTAATTCATCCTGTGCTTGGATGTCTCAGGGATGTGCTCAAATGTGTCCCAGGTATGGCGCTCTCATGCTCCTCTCTAGACGGTATCAATGTACATGGAATAGGAGTTTATGTAACCATGCAATAAAAGAGAGATTAAGAAGGTCATTGAATTAATGCTGGAATTATCTGAATCTCCTGAGATCTCTGCTGTGGTTAGAGTAAGAGAGATCTCAAATATCAATATGCTAGCATCTAAAGTAATCTAGAAACTTATTTCCTTACAAGTGTTTCTAGTATTGATAATCATTGTCATGCTAAAGATGTGAAGAAATTCAGCCTCAGGACTCAGTCCTGACAAGTGGCTTCTTTCTTCTAGGATTTACCTTTCTGTTTCTTCCTTCATAAAACACTGTGGGATTAGGACTTGAATTCAGAAGGCTGCAAAAAAATATGTTTTGAGGGCAAAACAAAATCAAAGATTTAATATTTGCAAAATATTGTCTCTCTTATCTAAAGTCATAAAGTCCTTCCTGCCTATCCTAATTTGATTTCTCCTCTCCTACATATTTCTGCTGCCTCCCTTTACACAGCAGCAGAAGAAGGTAGGCACTTCCCATTTGGAGATCCAAAGATTTCAAAGAGCTAAAGGATGCAGCCTTGAAAAAGAGAAGTGGTGAATGAAGACATGGAGAAAAGGTTTGAGGAAGAGAAAATCAATGAGAATACATTCTTCTCTAGTCAAAGAAATAGCCCAGCAGGTACACTTTTCAGTGAGTTGCCCATTTCAGGTAAATGGGTTTAGACAAAGGACGCCATTTAACTATACCTCCCAGATCTCCTCCCATATCTTTGACCACTGACAGATATTTGAGTCATCCGCATGGTGAGCAACAGAAAGACAAGAGAGCAAGTTACAAAGATTGTAGAGTGATTGGAATTGATTAGAAGTGCCAGATGAAATTCAATTCTTCAAAAGGTGAAGAAAATGGGTTACTTAGTTGAAATATAATGTAGAAAGGCAATGAATTCAATGAAATAAGTAAGGTCAGCAAGGCCTTGGAAAGAAATAGAGAAAATTAGGAAGGGGAACATTATTGTGTTTATATTCTTATGAGAACAAACAGGAAAGAAAAACCACAGTGGGAGTTTAATCAAGTAGTTAAGAGCTTTTTGCATACAGTTTTGAAAAGAGAGAAAATATGTGCACTTAGAGACTGGGTCATACAGGGACTAGTTAGACCCATTCTGGAAAGTGCCCAGGAAAAGTTTGACAGGATTTTTGACACAGAAAGATGAAGCTCTAGAGATAAAAAATAATTCAGCTTTATCAGCTCTCCCACTGAGAAGGATGCTTTTGTGAGAGACAGATGACACAACTGCTGAGAAAATCTTTGCTGGCCACCTAAATGTATGTCTAGGAAACCAAAGATCAGCACAATTTAGGAAAATTAACAGCATGAAATGGAAGGCTTAATCAGAACAAATGACAAGGAAGAGAACAGATAATTTAGGGAACAAAAGAAAAAAAATTCTGATGGATGTCCTCAGAAGGATTACAGAGGATGCTGCATCCGAAAACAAAATCAAGCTTCTATAAAAAGAAGCAATCAGAAAACAACAAAAAGTTTGAGAACTATTCAAAATAGACCGAAAAGGTTTTTTTAATCAATGAAAGGGCTGGATATTAGATTTAAATAATGACAGGCCAAATGAATAACCCAAAGGTGAGTCAAGAAGATGCTCCAAAAATTTTAGGAAATGAAAGAACTTGCCATATCTTCCTAAAAACAGATATTGGTAGAAACAGATAAAAAGATAAGAGAGCGGAAAATCAAACAAATAAGAAAAGAAGGTCTCTTTGACTTGAAGAAAAGCATCCTTCTTCAGACTGAAAGGAACTCTTTGGATTGAGCAAAATAGCTAAGAAAAGACCAGCACTTATACAGACCCAGGAAAAGTATTGCAACCCCTAAAACAAAACATTCTACAACTTATCTATAAAGAAGTTCAAAAAACAGGTGGACTTCAGACATCTTATCTTTAATAATAGATACAAGAAGAAAAGGAAGTATGTTTTCAAAATCTCAAAAGAAAGGTAAAAGAAGAACTCAGAATTAATTATTCAGACAAATTCTCATTTAAATATAAGGGAACAATAAATACATTTTTAGATATCTGTGGATGCTGGTACTGTGCTATGTTCAGGCCTTCTCTGAAAGATTTGCTCAAGTTGGTACTACCAAATATGAACAAAATAAGTTCAAAAACTGGAAAGACATGATAGATAAGAAGCAGTCATTAGAAAAGAGATAGTGGTTATTAAAGGAAATTACAGTTATGTCCAAAGAGTTTTAAATTTAGGAGGGCACACATTTCCTGAACAAGAGAGTTAATATTAGCTGTGAAGGGTGATATATTTTATCTTATGTGGATCAGAAGCAGCTTGGGTAGCTCTGGACATGAAAGGTTGGTGGGTGGATTTCAATAGGTGTTACAGGTCTCTCAGTGGAAGATGAGCTGTAAACAAAGTATAGAGATAGGAAAGAAAAAGTGATTTTAGGGAACGGCAAATGGATCAGTCACACTTGAATCACTGCTGGAAAATAGTGAGAGATCAGAGTGAAAATATTGATAGGAATACAGTGATCTTGATATTGAAATTAAGGTGAACAAAATAAGATGCTGGTTATTAGCATTTAATACCTTTTTGTATTAAAGCAAAACAAGGCAAAATCAAAATTAAAAGCAATCTCAAAGTTATACCAACTGTTCTTTTATATTATTTCTGTACCTTAACTAATGCTTTTTTTCTGTGAGAATACAACTACAATTACACTAATAAATATTATGCTTTTGTATTCCATATATTGGTTCTTACATGCAATTCTTTATTTTGTCTTTGTGTTGGTCTGATTATAGTCCATAAACTAATCACAAGAGTCAGACAGTAGAGAATGAAACTTTTTTACCTATGTGTCATAATTCAAATATTGTTAAAGTTTATTGTAAGCATTGTAATAATGAATAGCATATGTTGTCTCTAAATATTAATGAAAAGATAAAGGAATAGATGTGAAAGTAAAAGAGAGAGTTTTACAAAACACTTTAGCTGGCATGTGCTACCCCAAATTTGATCTTACCTATATGAAGAATATGTGTATAGCATATTTGTAACATATCATATTAACATAATCATAACATATTAAATTATGTAGTTTTTTGTTTCCTTATACTATTATCCCCAAAAATTCACCAGAGAAATCTTTCTAAAGATGTCTTTAGTAATGTGTGCAAGCTAGTCATTATCCAATAATGAGTTTGATTAAATTACATTGGTAATAGCAATCTTTCTTCTTAAATCTGTGTGTGTCCACATATGGACACCAAGAATAGCTATCAAAGACTACCACAGTTATTACTATGAGTGGCACTACAAAGAACACTACAAAAAATTGTTTACAAACTTTCAGATCTACAATAGAGAGGGCAGGATTTTTAAATAAAATGCCTTGTCAAATTTCAGTTTTTGTTTAAAAAAATATTAAAAGGGAGGGAGGAAAAGAGAGAGGGAAGGAGGGAAGAAAAGAAAGAGGGAGGGAGGAAGTTTAAAAGAAAGAGACACAAAAACATTTTTTGTCTTTTAATCTATTTTGCCATTGATGTCATTTTCATATTATAGATTTTCTCACCTTTAAGTGACAAAAGCCAAAATAGGGTGTAAAATTATATTTCATAAAGGGAAATTTATTTCTTTGATCTTAGTTTCTGGGTCAGCTTGGGGCCTCTGAGAACTTGATACCAAGTTGGGACTTGTCATGCAAATCCCATTTATGTAGGGAAATTCTTGTAAAGGAAAGGGAGTAAAGGAAAGTATAGATAGCCTTCAGATAGGTGTGTGCATAATGCCTGATAGTAGACACCAAAAGAAAAAAAAAAAAAAGAAGGCTGTTGAATAGGAAGAACTTAATATTGCAATGCAGTTCTGAGAAAGTCTTGGTGAGGTTTTGAGCAAAGGTTGCCCTATAGAGGAGTCCTAGGTACAGGCAGAAATGAGCCAGCTCTACTACTGCTGCTTTGCACAGCCAATGGCCAGAAGCTACCCAGCGGAAGTGTGGCCTCAGCAGTGTGGACTTGAGTACTCTCCTGAAGGTAGAGATGTAGTCAGTGGAGTCTGTCAGCCAGCCAAGCTCCTTACAGCAGGCTCTCTTGAAGGGGGTTCTGAGCAGTGCAACTCCAAAGTCCCACATCTTCTTTTACCAATCCTTCCATTTTCTCTTATTTTTCTCTCTTTTATGTTGTGGCAGCACCAATGAATAAAAAATAGTGTTTTCCTGTTTCTATATTTCTGAATATTTATAACACTCACCCTCTTTGGTCCAGTGTTGATTTATTTTATAACATAATAGGCCACCAAATAATAGCCAAAGAGAGGTATTTCAAGGAAATGATACTTTGGTTAAATGATTCATTTAACTCCAGCAATTTGGTTGCTAGTTTAAGGCTATTAGAGAAATGAGACTGATTAACAGTTTTTAGACCTTTGCTTCCTATGCCTTGGGAAAATCCTAATGTGTATGTGTTTGTTACCACACACCTGTGGGAAGTAAATGGGGACTAACTATAGTTGAAATTCCCTTAGCTCATATAATTACAGAGAATCTCATCCACGAAGTTGAAATCATTTTACCTTCATTAAGTTAAAATTCTCTAACTTAGTTACCACATGGTATAGTCTGACCAAGGATTGTAGTGAGCTATATAACTAACAAGGCTGGCTTTATGAAGAACTAGAAAAGAACGTTGATTTGGTGAATAGCTGTAGGTTGTTGTGGAGGCTTCAATTTTATGTAAAAGGAAGAATGCATTAAAAAGAATTTATTACATGAACGTTCTTGACCAAGGACAATGAAAAATCTTGATAGACCTTAATGGAGAAGTTATGAAGGTTAAAATACCCATTTAAATAATTTGGGGTGATCTGATTTTCAAGCATGGGAAAAGGATAAAATACAATTTCTTAGCTGTCAAAGAGGTTAGCACTGAGATTTGAGTAAAACTCCACAAAAATGTTGAAATAAAAAGAAATATGCATGTCTCTGGAATATTACAATTGTTAGACATAATAAAATGAGAGTAGAAATATGATCATTGCTGGACAGATGATTCAAAGACTCGTGTTATGCATATTTAAAAGGACAGAGTCACAGAGGAAATCACTAGCATCTAGTTGGCAAATGGTGTAAATTTTTCAAGAAAAGCATATTCATACATAAAATATGAATGTCTTCATAAGTACAATATCCACCGAGGAATAGCCAACAATTCAGAGACCATGTTGGCACACTAATATGGACTCTGCCATGAAATGGTGGTATATTTTATACTACCACTAGAATCAGTAGTAGGTGCATAAAAAATAAAGCACAAGAAATTAATCAAATTAATGTTTGAATTGATTGTTTTGTCGAAAGATGTATGACATAAATGTGTGCAGTTTCATATATTTCTATGTAGATTTTTATTTTTATTTTTTATCATTTAATAGAGACTAAATGTGTCATTTTCATCATTGCAAGGGCACATGAAGTATGTATTCATTTGGTCTTTTTTACTATAAGTAAACCGGCTTAAGCAGAAAAGAGAAACATACTTCAAGAGGGATTATATTCAAGTGAACCTGAGGACAAGGATGTAGTCAGACTTTAGAAGTGAACTGGAACCGGGAATCTGAATGTCAGCATAACCTAGTATTGCCTATGCTCTTTTCTATGATGTGGCTTATTTCTTCTCTTGGTACAATTGCAGCTTTTTAAATTAACTGCTAACATGGCAGAATGAAGCTGTCCAGAGTTCTCAGGTTTTCATCTTCTCCATTCTAGAGACCAGCAACATTAAAAGCAAACATTAAAATTAGATAGTTTTGGTCTCAATTCCAAATTCTTGGTGGAGGAAGTACGTCCAGGACTTAGGTCAGCTATATGGCCCTGGACAATCAACTGTAGCCAGGAGGAGTACAGTTTTGTTCCATTCGCACAGTTGTTCTCACTGTAAAAATGTGAAAGAATATGTTAAGGAAAAGCATAACTTCACAAAAGTTGGGAGCTTGGATAGGTAAAACCATAAATGCCTACTTTATTGTACTAGAAAATACATTAACCTTTTATATCTGACTAGTTTTGTTTCGGACATTAACTAATTCAGTGATCTTATCTAAACCACCTAGACTCTCTGAGACTCAGTTTTCTCTCAGAAAGAGAAAAAAAAAAAAAAGCCTTATCTTTCCAAAGCCCCTAAAAGCCTTAAATTTCATGAATTTACTTACCCTTTTCCTAGTTCAGCCAAAGGAAGTTATTGGAGTACTCACCAATGGAGATCCAGCAAATGAATTCATTGCAATAAAAATGTCAAGACTTGGAAAGATCTATCGTAAGTTCCTATAACTACCCACAGGTGGTCATCACCAAGAAGTATTCCCTATCTCTCAGGAAAATGTTCAGAACTGAGATGACTCAAGCTTTGCCCCTCCTTCTTCCACTGAAATAATAATAAAGTATTTCAGTAACATCTTTTCTGAACCTTTCAGTATTAATACACAAAGTCCACAACCATCTAAAATTTGAAACTAAGAAATTAACACTCGCCGGGCGCGGTGGCTCAAGCCTGTAATCCCAGCACTTTGGGAGGCCGAGACGGGCGGA